>NC_142795.1:18954132-19174146 GCF_049724085.1 Artemia sp. Qi Xiang Cuo
TTTTGTGCGTGTAAGTTTTTGTGTGTGTGCAAGTTTTTGTGTGTGTGTGTAAGTTTTTGTGTGTGTGTTAGTTTATTTGTGTGTGTAAGTTTTTGTTTTTGTGTAATTTTTTTTTTTTTGGTGAATTTTTTTTTTGTGTTTAAGTTTTTGTGTGTGTTTAATTTTTTGTGTTTTTGTAATTTTTTGTGTGTGTGTGTTTGTTTATGTGTGTGTGTAAGTTTTTGTGTGTGTGTAAGTTTTTGTGTGCGTGTAAGTTTTTGTGTGTGTGTAAGTTTCTGTGTGTGTGTAAGTTGATTTTCTTTGTGTACGTTTGTTTGTTTGTGTTTTTTTTTTTTTTTTTGTAAGTTTTTTTTTTGTGTTTGAGTTATTTTTTTTTTTTTTTTTTGTTTTTGTGTGTGTGTGTAATTATTTTTTTTTTTGTGTTAGTTTTTATGTGTGTGTAAGTTTTTGTGTGTGTGTAAGATTTCGTGTGTGTGTAAGTTTTTATGTGTGTGTCAGTTTTTGTGTGTGCGTAAGTTTTTGTGTGTGTGTGTTAGTTTTTGTGTGTGTGTGTGTAATTTTTTCTGTGTGTGTGTTTATGTGTTAGTGTGTGTGTTTTATTTTCTGTGTGTGTTTGTTAGTTTATGTGTGTGTGTGTGTGTGTGTAATTCTTTGTGTGTCTTTTAGTCATTATGTGTGTGTATGTTTTTGCGTGTGTGTAAGTTTTTTTGTGTTTGTAAGTTTTTTTGTGTGTGTTACATTTTTTTTGTGTTCAATATTTGTTTTTTTGTTTTATTATTTTTTTTTTTTTAAGTTTTTGTGTTTGTGTAATATTTTTTTTGTTTGTTATTTTTTTTTTTTGTTTTTGTTTTTGTGTGTTTTTGTTAGTTTTTTTTTTTTTTTTTTTTTTTTTTTGTGTGTTATTTTTTTGTGTGTGTGTTTGTTTTTGTTTGTGTTTAATTTTGTTTGTGTGTTTAAGTTTTTTTGTGTATAAGTTTTTGTGTGTGTGTAAGTTTTTGTGTGTGTGTAAGTTTTTGTGTGTGTAAGTTTTTGTGTGTGTGTAATTTTTTGTGTGTTTGTTAGTTTATGTTTGTGTGTAATTTTTTGTGTGTGTGTAAGTTATTGTGTGTGTGTGTGTCAGATTTGTGTGTGTGTGTGTTAGTTTATGTGTGTGTGTAAGTTTTTGTGTGTGTGTAATCTTTTGTGTGTGTGTGTAAGTTTTTTTTTGTGCGTTTAATTTTTTGTGTGTGTGCAAGTTTTTGTGTGTGTGTTTAAGTTTTTGTTTGTGTGTAAGTTTTTGTGTGTTTTTAAGTTTTATTGTGTTTGTAAGTTTTTTGTTTGTGTGTGAGTTTTTGTGTGTGTGTTAGTTTTTGTGTGAGTTTAAGTTTGTGTGTGTGTGTAAGTTTTTGTGTGTGTGTGTGTATGTTTTTTTGTGTGTTTAAGTTTTTGTGTGTGTGTGTAATTTTTTGTGTGCGTGTAATTTTTTTTGTGTGTTAAATTTTTTTTTTGTGTGTAAGTTTTTTTTGTGTGTATAAGTTTTTTTTGTGTGTATGTGTAAGCTTTTGTGTGTGTGTGAGTTTTTGTGTGTGTACCCATATCAATTCTATTTTCCTAAAATAATATAAAAATTTCCATTTCAATTCAGATTTTTCTGAAACAGATGAAAGAATTGAAAATACTGTTCTAAATTTTTCATAGAAGATAGAAAAGTTCAAGTTCTCTTCTGAATTTTACCAAAGAACATAATTCAATTCTAATTTCTCCAGAGAAAATAAAAAGCTTCCACTTCAGTTTTAAGTTCACCAAGACAAGAAAAATTTAAAGTTCACTTCTAAATTTTTCCGTAGAAGATAGGAAAAGTTATACTATGATTGTGATTATTTTCCATGAAGATAAAAAGTTTCACTTTAATTCTAAATTTTCTTAAATTCAATTCCGACCTTTCTCAAAGAGATGAAAAAATTTAAAGTTCTGTTCCAAATATTTTCCCGGAAGAAGAAAAGTTCTAATTCGATTCTGAATTTTCTCATTGAAAATGAAATAAGTTATTGATCAATTATATTTTCCCAAAATAATATAAAAAGTTTCCACTTTAGTTCAGATTTTTCTCAAAGAGATGAAAAAATTTAAAGTACTGTTCCAAATTTTTCTTAGAGGATAGAAAAGTTCAAGTTCTCTTATGAATTTTACCAAAGAACACATTTCAATTCTAATTTCTCCAGAGAAAATAAAAAGCTTCAACAGATTATTTTCCACGAAGATAAAAAGTTTCACTTTAATTCTAAATTTTCTTAAATTCAATTCCGACCTTTCTCAAAGAGAAGAAAAAATATAAAGTTCTGTTCCAAATATTTTCCCGGAAGAAGAAAAGTTCAACTTCGATTCTGAATTTTCTCAATGAAAATGAAATAAGTTATTGATCAATTCCATTTTCCTAAAATAATATAAAATTTTACACTTCAATTCAGATTTTTCTCAAAGAGATGAAAAAATTAAAAATACTATTCCAAATTTTTCTTACAAGATAGAAAAGTTCAAGTTCTCATCTGAATTCTACCAAAGAACATAATTCAATTCTAATTTCTCCAGAGAAAATGAAAAGCTTCCACTTCAGTTTTAAGTTGACCAAGACATAAAAAATTTAAAGTTCAGTTCTAAATTTTTCCGTAGAAGATAGGAAAAGTTATACTATGACTGTGATTATTTTCCGTGAAGATGAAAAGTTTCACTCTAATTCTAAATTTTCTTAAATTCAGTTCCGACTTTTCACATAGAGATGAAAAAATTTAAAGTTCTGTTCCAAATTTTTCATTGAAGATAGGAAAATTTATACTTTGATAGTGAATATTCAAGTTCTCTTCTGAATTTTACCAAAGAACATAATTCAATTCTAATTTCTCCAGAGAAAATAAAAAGCTTTCACTTCAGTTTTAAGTTCACTAAGACATACAAAATTTAAAATTCAGTTCTAAATATTTCCGTAGAAGGTATGAAAAGTTATACTATAATTGTAATTATTTTCTATGAAGATAAAAGGTTTCACTTTAATTCTAAATTTTCTTAAATTCAATTCCGCCCTTTCTCAAAGAGATGAAGAAATTTAAAGTTCTCTTCCAAATATTTTCCCCGGAATAATAAAAGCTCAACTTCGATTCTGAATTTTCTCAATGAAAATGAAATAAATCATTGATCAATTCTATTTTCCAAAAATAATATAAAAAGTTTCCACTTCAGTTCAGATTTTTCTCAAAGAGATGAAAAAATTTAAAATACTCTTCCAAATTTTTCATAGAAGATAGAAAAGTTCAAGTTCTTTTCTGAATTTTATCAAAGAACATAATTCAATTCTAATTTCGCCAGAGAAAATAAAAAGCTTCCATAGATTATTTTCCATGAAGATAAAAAAAAATTTTCCATAGAAGATAGGAAAAGTTATACTATTTTTGTGATTATTTTCTATGAAGATAAAAAGTTTCACTTCAATTTTAAATTTTCTCAAAGAAGTGAAGAAAAGTTCAACTTCGATTCTGAATTTTCGCAATGAAAATGAAATAAGTTATTGATCAATTATATTTCCCAAAAATAATATAAAAATTTTCCACTTCAGTTCAGATTTTTCTCAAACAGATGAAAAAATTTTAAATAAAGTTCCAAATTTTTTCATAGAAGATAGAAAAGTTCAAGTTCTCTTCTGAATTTTACCAAAGAACATAATTCAATTCTAATTTCTACAGAGAAAATAAAAAGCTTCCACGTCAGTTTTAAGTTCACCAAGACATATAAAATTTAAAGTTCAGTTCTAAATTTTTCCATAGAAGATAAGAAAAGTTATACTATGATTTTGATTATTTTCCTGAAGATAAAAAGTTTCAATTTAATTCAAAGTTTTCTTAAATTCAATACCAACCTTTCTCAAAGAGATGAAAAAATTTCAAGTTGTGTTCCAAATATTTTTAAGGGATAAGAAAAGTTCAATTTCAATTCTGAATTTTCTCAATGAAAATGAAATAGGTTATTGATCAATTCTCTTTTCCTAAAATAATATAAAATTTTCCACTACAATTCAGATTTTTCTCAAAGAGATTAAAAAATTTAAAACATTGTTCCAAATTTTTCATAGAAGATAGGAAAAGTTATACTTTGATTGTGAATACTCTTCATGAAGATATGGAGCTCCACTTTAATTCTGAGTTTTCTCGAAGAAGTGCAAAATGTACAAGTTCTCTTCTGAATTTGCTTAGAGAAGAGAAAAAAAAGTTAACTCAATTCTTAAATTTACAATTGAAAATTAAAAAGCTTCCATTTCAGTTCCTAATTTCTCAAAGATATAAAAAATTTAAAGTTAAATTCTAAATTTTTCCATAGAAGATAGGAATGGCTATACTATGATTGTGATTATTTACCATGAAGATAAAAAGTTTCACTTTATTTCTAATTTTTCTTAAATTCAGTTCATTCATCTAACCACCAATAACAATAGGTTAGGTTAGGTTAGGTATAAATAAATATTAATAAATAATTAGAAACATTTCTCCATGTTTAAGTTAGGTTAGGTTAGGTAAACTTATCACGAGCGCTCATGATAACCTAACCTAACCTAACTTAAACATGGTACAAAGATTAAATTAGGTTAGGTTAGGCTAGATTAAGTTAGGTTAGGTTAAGTTAGGTTAGGTTAGGTTAGCCTACGTACGCGCGCGTACCCCGACCCGCGGCGCATCCCTGCGGCGCTTCCCCCGACCCGTGGCGCATCCCCCTGCGGCGCATCCCCATGCGGCGCATTCCTGCCCCGCGGCACTTCTCGGGCTCGGGGGAACTTTGAGGACCAGAGGAGGGCCTTTGAGGGTCTGAGGAGGGCGTTTGGGGGGCTGGGGCTCTTTGGGAGCTTGGGGTACCTTTGAGTACGGGGGGTGGCCTTGGGGTTGTTGGGGGGGTCTGGTAACCCTTGGGGTTTGGGTTAGAGGACCTCACAACACTTTTAAAATGGAACTTGTGTATTATAACAACCACAGAGTTTCACCCTCAAATTCCCTTCTAAAACCTTTCCTAAAATCTTCTTTCAAAATGTCTCTAACTGTTTCGCCGAAATAATCCCATAAAATGGATAAAACGGTTTCGCCAAAATAATCCCTAAACGTAATTTCAGCGTGTTCCTTTTGTTTGGCATGTCTGCGCTAACTCATTTCAAATTTCTATGAAACCCTTCCCTACGTTAATCTCTTCATCTCATAAATTTTCCTAGCTAAACTATTAGGGTTTCGTTAGAATATCAATTTATCTCTCCGACTTAAGGCTCCGTGAAGCCGTATTTAAAAATAGAATTTCTATCTCTTTAGACTCCCACATAATTCTAAGATAACAAGTGATGTCATTTATCATTCCTGACACTAAAGATCAATGAAGCCCTATTTAAAAATAGAATATTAATTTTTCTCTCTGACCTAAAGAACGTTTATCCCTCAGACCTAAGATTAAAGAAGCCAGAGTGTTTCTTAATTTCCCCTTCGTGAATCAATAATTTCCCCTAGCGATTATGTAAATCAATTTCTCAGGTTAGGTTAGCCAAACAATTTCATAACATTCGCGTCAAGCATATCCATTCTCACTGACAACGAACAGACATAAAACAGGAACATAAATTGCTGTTGTCATCCTTAAATGTGAGAAAGTTCCTGTTTTTCCATTCTCACTGACAAAAACCATAAAAACAGACATAAATGTGAGAAAATTCCTGTTTTTCCAAGTGAGAAAATTTCTGTTTTTTCATTCTCAGTGAGAAAACCATAAACCACGTGGTACGTACGGGAGTTTTAAAAAAAAGTGTCCGGATCGGGATTCGAAGGGGTGGTGTAATCGTGGGAGTTATAGGGTCACTTCTACTGTCCTGGAGGCATATAAGGTTTTTATAGAAGATGTTGTCGTAGAAACTTCAAAAAAGGCTTATTAGATTGTAAATTCAAAGGGATAGTGTCCTTTTTAACATTCGAAAGTGATTGGAGGGCAACTAGCCCCCCCCCCCACGCCCATCATTCCCACAAACGCATCCAATCAAAATTTTGAGATAGCCATTTTGTTCAGCGTAGTTGATTTCCAGGTAGAAAATATCTTTTGAGGAGGACACTCCCCCACAACCCTCGATGCAAGGGTTTTAAGTTATGCCCTGGGGGCCTATAAGGTTTTTATATAAGGCGTTGTCTTAGAAAATTAAAAAAAGGTTCTTTCTATTGTAAATTAAATGGGCTAGTGCCCTTTTAATAGTCGAATTTTATTGGAGGGAAAATAGCCCCCCCCCCCCCACGCCCATCATTCCCCCAAACACATCCAATCAAAATTTTGAGATAGCTATTTTGTTCAGCGTAGTTGATTTCCAGATAGAAAATATGTTTTTGAGGAGGATGAAAACCCCTCACAGCCCTCAGGACAAGGATTGTAAGTTATGCCCTGGGGCCATATAAAGTTTTTATAGAAAGCGTTGTCTTAGAAACTTCGAAAAGGGCTCATTCGATTAGAAATTGAAATGGCTTGTGCCCTGTTTAATATTCAAAAGTAATTGGAAGGCAACTAACACCCCTTCCATGCCAACCATTTCCCCAAACACATCCAATCAAAATTTTGAAATAGCCATTTGGTTCCACACAGTTAAAGTGCAGAACATCATACCTTTGTGAAGGATACTCCCCTCACAGTCCTCAGAGCAAGGGTTATGAGTGATGCCCTGGGGGCATATAAGTTTTTATTGAAATCTTTGTCGTAGAAACTTGAAAAGGGCTCATTCGATTGGAAATTCAAAGGTCTAGTGCCCTTTTTAATAGTCAAAAGTGATTTGAGGGCAACTCGCCCCCCCCTCTCTCGCCCACCTTTTCCTCAACACACCCAATCAAAATTTTTAGATATCCATTTTGTTCAGTGTTGTGGATTTCCAGATGGAAATTATGTTTTTGAGAAGGACACTCCCCCACAGCCCTCAGGGCAAGGGTTGTAAGTTATGCCTTGGGGGCATATAAGGTTTTTATAAAAAGCGTTGTCGTTAAAACTTCAAAAAGGACTCATTCTATTGGAAATTCAAATGGCTAGTGCCCTTTTTAATAGTCGAAAGTGATTGGAAGGCAACTAACACCCCTTCCAAGCCCACCATTTCCCCAAACATATCCAATCAAAATTTTTAGATGGTCATTTTGTTCCACGCAGTTTAAAGTTTAGGAAATTATACCTTTGAGCAGGACACTCCCCCCACAGTCTTCAGGGTAAGGGTTATAAGTTATGCCCTGGGGGCATATAAGGTTTTTATTGAAATGTTTGTCGTAGAAACTTGAAAAAGGGCTCATTCGATTGTAAATTCAAAGGACTAGTGCCTTTCGAAAGTGATTTGAGGGCAACTAACCCCCTCTCACGCCCACCTTTTCCCCAAACACATCCAATCAAAATTTTTAGATAGCCATTTTATTAAACGCAGTTGAAAGTTTTGGAAATAAGGTGTTTAAGGATGATAACCCATCCCCCCAGAACCCTTAGGGGAAGGGTTTTAAGTTATGCCCTGGGAGCATGTAAGGTTTTTTTTTTTTAATTGATGTTGTAAAAACATCCAAAAGGGTTCATTCAATTGAAAATTGAAAGGGCTATTGCCCTTTTAATAGTCAATACAAATAGTAAAAAAAATTACAAATGAATGTGCATTGTCAGTTTAATATACATATACTGATATTTAGTAATCAAAATCTTAATATTATTTGATTTATTAAAGTTATAAAAGTAAAAACATTTATGTTTTTTTCAGTAAAGTGTAAATTATGTTCTGGCCTTGGGAAGGCATAGGGGTTTTGAGCCCAACTTATGTTAATTTCTGCTTGTTTTGAGTTTGACTCGGTTATTTATTGTAATTTCTGTTCGTTTTGAGTTTCATTTATTTATCGATGCTAATTTGTTGTAGTTTCACGCTTGGTAGATTATTTTACTTTATTTTTGCACATTTTTTGTTTGTTGCACATTTTTTGGCTTGAAAACTCTACAGTAGGGTTATCTGATACGTTGAATATGATGGTGTGATTTTCATTAAGGTTCTATAATTTTTGGGGGGTCTTTCCCCCTTTTTTCGAAAATCCGTCAAATTTTCTCACGCGCATAACTTTTGATGGGTAGGACTAAACTTGATGAAAGTTATATATTTGAATTCAGCATTGAAATCTGATGATTTCTATGTATCTATTGGTATCAAAAACCCGTTTTCTAGAGTTTCGGTTACCATTGAGCCGGGTCACTCCTTACTTACAGTTCGTTACCACGAACTGTTTGATTACGGATTAATACTGAATTTTGGGTCCACGGGTGTAAATGAAGTGAATATTTTGCAAATTTGAAATATACTGAAGGGATTTTACGTTTATCTGTTAGTGACAAAATCCGAGGATTATTCGGTTGAAACGTTTTTTATTTCGGACAACTGAAGAATAAGAACGCACCACAATTTTTTTTTCAAGGTGGGAAATTTGCAGCAAATGGGTTTGCTTTAGAGAGGAGCCAATTGGTAGACCAAGAGAACCAATTTTACCGTATCAAGTTTATCTGTAAACAAGTTATCAAGTTCATTTGCTATACGGTCAGTCAATCGAGTACCTAAGACTACCTTAAGACAGTTGCTGACACACGCGGAAATACTGAAACACGCCCTTTTTATTATCCTTCTCTGTTTTATTTATTTCTTTTGAAGCTTCCAAATAATAATTCTTGAAAATGTTAGTTAATTTTTTATAGCTTCACCGCATGATATTCTTGATGTCTCGCCTTTTCAACTTCTTGACTATTTATTTTAGCTAATCTAAGGATATAGTCTTTGTATATCCTAATGACACACCCCAGCCATATAAGTCAACATTTTGCGATACCCAGACCGTTTGGGCTCGAACAGCTTCGTTCATAAGAAGATCCATTTGGCAGTTTATCACTAGGCTTGATGTATAAAATCATCATTAAACAGTATATTTCAAAAATATCTAACATATCTTCATCTTATTTTTTTAAGATCATATATCTTCATCTTATTTAGTTGACCTCATTGACAATTTTGAAATTTTATTTTACAAATAGATGCAACAACAAAAATAGAATATGCCTAAGAGCTCTAGAAGCTCTCATTTTTCCAAGGAGTCCCTAACCAAACTAAAACAAAAAAGAAAATGAAAAGAAGAGGAGATTTTTAGGATATATCAAAGCCCTCTCTCAAATCTAAGTTGAGCAAAAGCATCGTTGGTTTTAACAATTTTCTTTTTTAAATCTTCTTGGTAACTACCAATCTTGTAGGTAACCTCTTGCAGCACGCCCTCCCATTCTTAATATGTGGAACTTTTCATTATTGTAAATAGACAATACTGTACGCGTGCATAAGCGAAATAGACTCTCCATTTATTGTCCATAATAACCTTTCTTTTAACTTCATATTTATCTAATGATGAAATGTAGCACTCGGCGTCAATATGTGGTTAAAATCTAGGACTCTTTACCTTTGAACTTCATATAAGTAATAAAACTTAACAGACTTGGGGTCGTCAAAATATTTTATTCTTTTGCTGCATATATTATTACAACTCCCGTTTTCGGTAGCTATTAGTACTTTGTGCCCCTTAGTTACAGTTTTTTGTCTTAAACTCTCCCATATGCAGTTCACATCAAAGTATAATCATCTACGGAACAAGTACTGACAAAACTCTCCAAAAGCGACCCCGCATAGCTCAGCGCCTCTAGACGCAAAATGTTGTACTACTTAATCGCTCCGAGCCAAAGTACTTTGCTCCCAGCCAATAAACTATGCTAGAGCGTGATTCAGGCGACAAGTTCCCTGGGAATGTGTATTGAATTGTGTAATTAAGGGCCTTAAAAATAACCTAAGGGTCTGTGTAAATTGTGTAACAAAGGGTCACTTTTTTTGTGTAGAGAGGATAGGTTTTGTCAGTACTTATTCCATAGATGATTATACTTTGGTTCACATGTATGTTTGTATGCTATGCTGTGTTTGTAGACGAAAGATGAAAGATTGCCAAAGATTGGGGTTATTGACCTTCCATCTGGGACCAAAACAAAGCAGGTCGTCCCCCAAATGATGGGGAAGGGTTCAAAGGAGAGGATTTAAAAGATATTTGAACTTCGCAGGAGGAGACAAATAATAAAGCTTAGAATAAATTGGGGTGAAAAAGCACCCTACCCAGCTGTTTTGGCCTCGGGTGGCCTTTTTGCTGCTACAGAAAGTAGCTAGAAGTATTAGTGATAGTTTCAGGTTTTAACATTGCTATTTATTTTCATTTAAAAATCTGTTTTATCATCGGGATCACAGTCATATTAAATTCGAGGGGATTTCCTACCCTCAACCCTTCGCTCTTCACAGCTAAGCTAAGTCTCTTTTTATTGATTTTTAGAAATTACTTTTTTCCCTTAATAACTGTTCTTTTTGAAGTAAAAGGAAAATGAATAATTTTGTTTTGCACTTTCCAACAAAAATGCTCATCATATTTTTTTGAAAAATACATTCCCCTCCCCCCTTTCCTATCTAATTTCCATGTATTGACGCCAAAGTCGACGCCAAACTCATTTTTCTTCAGGTTTCTCCAGGTACCCACGGGGAACTGGGTTGACTCTGGCTGAGAATACAGGGCCACATATCTGTCCCCGCGCACATTCTAAAATCAATCAAGTCCTTGATTGATTCAAGTCAATCAAGGACAAGCAAGGTTTTCCAAGCGCTGATTTGAATTTTAATCTAAAAATTTATGCTGGACTTTAGAAGCATAACAATAATACCCCCTTTCAAGGTACGCATTTTTCTTCAGATTGCTTTAGGTACCCACAGGGAACTAGGTTGACTCTGGCTAAGGATACAGGGCCACATATCTGTCCCCATGCGGAAATATTTATACAGGACTTTAGAAGCATAACAATAATAGTAGGGGGAGACCTTATAGCACAGAACTAACAAGAGGGCACCCTTAACATACTAAACTAACAAGATGACAGCTAATCAGGGGACTAGAATCCATGAACGAACAAGACCACATCTTCTTTCTAGGCCAATCAACGGTTAGAAATACTGGGCTTACAAGATCAACGACCGGGACATGTGACATCATCAGATAAGGAAATTTCACCTCGTGAACATTCTTATCAGGGAGTTAGATATACTGACGGGAGAAGATATCTGATTGACACATTTTCTCCATGAGACATGTTTATAAATTTGGAAGGCTTCATAGGAATTTAAAATGTATCTGTGCGCAGTTGCCAGAACATAGGAAACATGAGAGATTAATTTACATTTTAGGACATTTGAAAGTAGAAACGAAAAAGTTAATGCATCTCGGGGAATGCTAAGTCTATTATGAGATACCTATTATTTTCTATTTGGGTGGTTCTCGACTGTGTTCTGTATCATACACAAATACCTTTTGAACAGTGTTGTCAATATAAAATATGCTCTAACATTATATAATACTAAAAAGTTGATACTAATACAGATGCAGATGCCAAGAAAGGAATTTTAATAAAGAAATTCAGAGCAATCCATTGAAATCCTTAGAAATCAACTAGTGAGATCATTATAGGTTTGAAGCATCAAGGACCACAATCATCAATGACCTAACCACCAAGGACCTCAACCTCCAAAGGTGCGCTACCCTCAACCTCCAAGGGGCCCCCTAACTTTTTGTCCCCCTCACGTTTTTTTAAATACTTTTTTTCAAATTTTTTTAAGCTTTTTTAACTTTTTTTTATTATTTTTGAACATATATTTTTTTCAACTTTTTTTTTACATGTCTTCGAATGAGATAGAACACACTTGAAACTTAGGAAATTCAATTTAATTTTTTCCGAATTCAAAATGAAAATGATATAGATATTTTAGTCGTGACTTTAACTATTAGAAAAATAATGTTTTTAGTACCACTTTTCTTTTTTTGCACTGAGTTTTTTTTGGGACTTCAAAATTATTCAACTTTTTTTTACATATCTTAAAATGACAAGAAATATGCTTGTGGCTCTACCAATCGTACTCCATGCCTTCTCATAGACACCAAACGGCTTTCCCACTGGCACTCTGTGGCAGGTTATCGACACTACCTAGTTTATTGAAATGTATTAAATCAGTATTTTTTAAACAGTGGAAGGATAAACACATAATTCATATCTTTCAAAAAGTGAAGATGAAGGATTTTAAGAAAGTGTGTTCACATGATAGTGTTGTTGTAGCATTGAATGATGACATGGAGAAGTATTTGAACTATGAAACAAGTACAAGTGGTTACACTATCGGAAACGTGTGCATGCGTTGTCATGACGGTAAGGTAAATTAAATTTCTTTGGAGTTCCAAAAAACTCAACTCTTATAATGGTGGATATGCGAGATTGAGATCTCCGGAGATGATTGCACTCAAAGAGAATGCCAGCATAAAAATAATAGTTGATGAGAAGGGGCATCTTCTTGCTAGTGCTAGTGGTAACATGTTAGCTAGTGTTAAACCCTATCGTCAGCTTTCGGGTATTAGCATTCAAATGAAAGCAAAGGGTAAAAGAAAGACCTACTCTTCTACTAATATCATAAACCATGTATTGTCTACATGTCGGAACTGTTACCTATGTAAAAATAATGTAATAATAGACAGTGAAATTGCCAGAAAAATAAAAAGGGCATTGGAAGAAAATATCACTTAGGAATATAAAGATAAATCGATGAAAAACAAAGTGCCAGCAAACGTTACTAACATCATTGATCAAACAGTCAATGAACCAAATAAAACCAAAAACGAAACGCTTATTGAGCCTGTCGATGACTTACCAGTAAAAATTGTGTATGACTCTAAATGGAATTAAATAAAAAAACAAGTTTTTTAAACTAAAAGTAAGGAGCGACATTAAAACTTAAAACGAACAGAAATTATTATGTATATGAAAGAGACTGTCCCCTCCTCAACGCCTCGGTCTTTACGCTAAAGTTTTTTACTATTTTAAAAAATAAAGTTGTGAGACAGAGTCAAACTTTAGCGTAAAGAGCGAGGCGTTGAGTAGGGGACAGTCTCTTTCATATACAGAATAATTTCTGTTCGTTTTAAGTTTTATTGTCGCTCCTTACTTTCAGTTTAAAAAACTAGTTTTTTTTATTTAATTTTTGAACGTTTTTGAATAAATGCAGGTTTTGATCTTGGCTCAACGTACATGAATAATTAAAACAAAATTTTCATATTAATTTACTTTTATTTAGTTAAATGGCTTTCTCGAAACTTGTTTAATTTTATTGACGAACGTTTTTATTAGTAATAAATATACGTAACTTACGAATAAACTTACGTAGCGAACTTCTATATTCATATATTTTTAATACGTTTTTTAAGGGGTTCGCCCCCTAGTCAATACCTTGCTCTTTAATTGAAAGTTCAAATTTTGTTCTAATTCTTTAGAAATGACCGCTTAATCACAAAGGCCGTTAATTAGAATAAATAGCTCTTATGAAAGTACTAAAAAATCTTTGGCTTAAAGAGCGAGGCATTGACTACGGGGTAAACCCAATTATATATGTAATATTTTCCTTTCGTTTAAAGGTTCGATGTTGCTGCTGTTGCAGTTGAAATACTTGTTTTTTTATATTAAATTTATGATCTTTTTTTAAATAATGCTGGGAAGTCCGGCGTCCCCTTCATAGCAATGTCCCTTCCCCCTTGAAAACTTCCTTCATGGAAAGATCCTCTCATATAACCCCTGACCCCCCCACTACCAGGAAAAATCTCCCCTGAAAACGTCTGTATACTTCCAAATAACCAATACTATATGTTAACATTGGGTAAACTTCATAACTTTCAGCGCTCCCCCCGGGAACTTAGGGGGATTAAGTCATCCTAAAAGACATACTTATACTATTTTCGAACATGCTGAACAAAATGGCTATCTCAAAATTTTGATCAGGTGACTTTGGGAAAAAATTGAGCGTGGGAGGGGGCCTAGTTGCCCTCCATTTTTTTTGATCACTTAAAAAGGGCACTAGAACTTACAATTTCCATTCCAATGAGCCCTCCCACGATATTCTAGGACACCTGGTTCGATACGATCACCCCTGGGAAAAAAAACAAACAAACAAACAAATAAACACGCACCCGTGATCTTTCTTATGGCAAAAAATGCAAAATTCCACATTATTGTAGATGGGAGCTTGAAACCTCTACAGTAGGGTTCTCTGATACGCGGAATATGATGGTGTGATTTTCATTCAGGTTCTATACATTTTAGGGGGTCTTTCGACCTTTTTTCGAAAATCAGCCAAATTTTCTCAGGCGCCTAACTTTTGATGGGTAGAATTAAACTTAATGAAACTTATATTTTTGAAATCAGCATTAAAATGTGATTCTTTTGATGTTTCTATTTGTATCAAAATGCCGTTTTCTAGAGTTTCGGTTACCATTGAGCCGGGTCGCTCCTTACTTACAGTTCGTTACCACGAACTGTTTGATAATGATTATTTTACTGATTACGAATTAAGAAAAGACAATAGCTACAGTAGCAAGGGAAAACATGGTGAACTATTTTATGGAACATATTTAAAATGTCCAAAGTTGTTCATTGATAATAATAATGTATATTAATGTATCTACCATATATTTATATTGATATTCTACATGTCATTATTTCATTAAAAATATGTTATCTATTATTTTTTATATCCCCATTAATTCTAGGATACGCTAGCAGGTTCCTAGAGGTTTTATTAGAAACTGAGATAGGTTAACAGACACACATACAGAGAGTGTGAAACAAATACATATATATATTCAGACATGCAAACCGTCAAAGACAGACACTGGAGCAAGCAGGCACCCACCCAGACACACTGACTTAGAGAAAATTGTAAGTAAGTAAGTAACAAACTCTTTCTTGGGTTCACCCCTTGAATACACAATACAGAAATTTCATTCAAGAAATTATGAAAAATTGTAGGTAAGTAGCAAAGTCTTTCTTGAATTCACCTCTTGGATACACAATACGGAAATTTCATTCAAGAAATCATGAAAAAATTGTAAGTAAGTAACAAACTCTTTCTTGAACTCACCTCTTGGATACACAATGCGGAAATTTCATTCAAGAAATTATGAAAAAATTGTAAGTAAGTAGCAAACACTTTCTTGAATTCACCGCCTGGATACACAATACGGAAATTTCATTCAAGAAATTATGAAAAATTGTAAGTAAGTAGCAAACTCTTTCTTGAATTCACATCTTGGATATACAATACAGAAATTTCCTTTAAGAAATTATAAAAAAAATTTTTAATTTCAACGCTTCATTTGCATGCAATAGATACCGAGAGTTTTATGACTCCTCCCCGCAATGCATTTGACGGGTTTTATGACTTCACCCTACAATGAATTCAGATGCTTTTAGGACTCATCCCCCTAGCCATAAGTCCTTTTAACCTTGAGCAAAGGTAGATAAGTTCGATGAAGTAATCCTCTAATTAAATACTACATTAATAGCTTCCAGGATGATAGGATTATTTAACACGGAATTTATCGGTTTGAAAAAATCATCTTGTGGTGTTATATTTGAATGCACGTTTTTATACTATCTATGGAACTCGAAGAAACTGACTGTTAGCATTGGGAAGTGAAGTATAATCTGCTTGAGTATGATAAAAGACTGTGGAGTACTACATTACGCCATACAAATATACTTGGATTCTACGATAGAGTGATTACACCACATAATAAAAGTGGTCAAGAACTGAGAAATGTCCAGGAAGAGATCAGTGAAATTTGCAGCTTTTTCGGGGCTGAAGCACTATACGTATAGGGTAACGTACCTACAAATAAAGTTTTAATTCAAAAGTGTGGCCCTATGATTCCAATTTTCAATCTAGAAGAATTTAAGCGTCCTAAATTTGAAGCGACGTATCACCATCCTGAAGGTGAGTTTAGGTTCTTCGCGCAGTGGTTACCTAGAGACATACCTGATCGTGATAATTGCATAAGACAAGGTAAAAACTATCTTTGTATCATGGGATCCTTGTTTTTGGATGTTTAACAGTGAACTTTAAGTATTATTGTTATGTAAATATGTGTTTCAAAAAAAATCCTTTTTAATATGTTTAAGCAATAAATATCTTTAAGCTTAACCTGTCTTTATTCTTTAGAATAGTTTTATTCATTCATGAAATTATGACAAAATTGTAAGTAAGTAACGATCTCTTTCTTGAATTCAACTTTGGATACACAATACGGAAATTTTATTCAAAAAAATTATGAAAAAATTGTAAGTGAGTAACAAACTCTTTATTGATTTCACCTCTTGGATACACAATAGAGAATTCTCATTCAAGAAACTATGTAAAAATTGTAAGCAAGTAACAAACACCTTCTTGAATTCGCCTTCTGGATACACAATCCAGACATTTCCTTCAAGAATTCATGAAAAAAATTGTAAGTAAGTAACGATCTCTTTCTTGAATTCAACTCTAGGATACACAATATGGAAATTTCATACAAGAAATTATGAAAAAATTGTAAGTGAGTAACAAACTCTATATTGATTTCACCTCTTGGATACACAATACGGAATTATTTTACAAGAAATTATGAAAAAAATGTAAGTAAGTAACAAACTCTTTCTTGAATTCACTTCCCGGATGAATAATACAGAAGTTTCATTAAAGAAACTATGATAAAATTTTAAGCAAGTAACAAACTCTTTCTTGCAGTCACCTCTTGGATACACAATGCAGAAATTTCATTCAAGAAATTTTGAAAAAATTGTAAGTAAGAAACACCTTCTTGAATTCGCGTCCTGGATACACAATACAGACATTTCATTCAAGAAATTATGAAAAAATTGTAAGTAAGTAACGATTTTTTCTTGAATTCAACTCTTGGATACACAACACGGAAATTTCATTCAAGAAATTACGAAAAAATTGTTAGTAAGTAACAAACTTGTTATCGATTTCACCTCATGGACACACAATACGGAATTCTCATTCAAGAAATTATGAAAAAAATGTAAGCAAGTAACAAGCTCTTTCTTGAATTCGCCTCCCGGATACGCAATACAGAAATTTAATTCAAGAAACTATGACAAAATTGTAAGCAAGTAACAAGCTCTTTCTTGAAGTCACCTCTTGGATACACAATGCAGAAATTCCATTCAAGAAATTATGAAAAAATTGTAAGTAAGTAACAAACACCTTCTTGCATTCACCTCCTGGATACACAATACAGACATTTCATTCAGGAAATTATAAAAAAAAATTGTACGTAAGTAACAAACTCTTTCTTGAATTCGCCTCTTGGACGCACAAAACAGAAATTTCATTCAGGAAATTATACAAAAAAAATGTAAGTAAGTAACAAGCTCCTTGCTGAATCCACCTCTTTGATACACAAAACAGACATTTAAATCAAGAAATTATGAAAAAATTGTAAGTAAGTAACCAACTCTTTCCTGAATTCGCCTCTTGGATAAGCAATACAGAAATTTCATTCAAAAAATTAGGAGAAAATTGTAAGTAAGTAATAAACTCTTTCTGGAATTCACAACTTGAGTACACAATACAGAAACTTCATTCTAGAAATTATGAAAAATTGTAAGCAAGTAGGAAACTCTTTCTTGAATTCGCCTCTCGAATGCACAATACAGATATGTCATTCAAGAAACTATGAAAAATTGTAAGTAAGTAACAAACTCTTTCTTGAATTCGCCTCTTGGATACACAATACGGAAATTTCATTCAAGAAATTATGAAAAAATAGTAAGTGAGTAACAAACTCTTTATTGATTTCATCTCTTGGATACACAATACGGAATTCTCATTCAATAAATTATAAAAACTTGTAAGTAAGTAACAAACTCTTCCTTGAATTCGCCTCCCGGATGAAAAATTGTAAGTAAGTAGCAAACTGTTTCTTGAATTCGCCTCTCGAATACACGATACAGATATTTCATTCAAGAAACTATGAAGAAATTGAAAGTAAGTAACAATATCTTTCTTGAATTCACCTGTTGGATACATAATACGGAAATTTCATTCAAGAAATTATGAAAAATTGTAAGTGAGTAACAAACTCTTTATTTTATTTCGCCTCATGGATACACGACACGGAATTCTCATTCAAGAAATTATACAAAATTGTAAGTAAATAACAAACTCTTTCTTGAATTCACTCCCCGGACACACAATACAGAAATTTCATTCAAGAAACTATGACAAAATTTTAAATAAGTAACAAACTCTTTCGTGATTTCGCCTCTTGGATACACAATACAGAAACTTCATTCAGGAAATTATGAAAAAATTGTAAGTAAGGAACAAACACCTTGTTGAATTCACCTCTTGGATACACAATACAGAAATTTCATTCAAGATATTATGAAAAATTGTAAGTAAGTAACAAACTCATTGTTGAATTCACCTATTGGATACACAACACAGATATTTCATTCAAGAAATTATGAATAATTTTAAGTAAGTAACAAACTCTTTCTTGAATTTCCCTCTTGGATAGACAATACTGAATTCTCATTCAAGAACTTATGAAAAAATTGTAAGTAATTAACAAACTCTTTCTTGACTTCACCTCCCGGATACACAATACAGATATTTCTTTCAAGAAACTATGAAAAAATTAAAAGCAAGTAACAAAATCTTTCTTGAATTCACCTCTTGGATGTATAATACGGAAATTTTATTCAAGAAAATATGAAACAATTGTAAGTGAGTAACGAACTCTTTATTAATTTCACCTCTTGGATACACAATATGGACTGCTCTTTCAAGAAATTATAAAAAATTGTGAGTTAGTAACAAACTCTTTCTTGAATTCGCCTCCTCGATATACAATACAGAAATTTCACTCAGGAAGTATGAAAAATTGTAAGTAAGTAACAAACTCCTTCTTGAAGTCACCTCTTGGATACACAATACAGGCATTTCATTCAAGAAATTATGAAAAATTGTAAGCAAGTAACAAACTATTTCTTGAATATCCCTCTTGGATACAGAATACAGAGATTACATTCAAGAAACTATGAAAAATTGTAAGTAAAAACATCATACAATTCAACGAATAAATTTCAAACTAAACTTTGAAACCTCATCAGAATTTAACAGTGACAAGGTAAGCCATGACATAACACTACAAAAATGAAATAGCCCTAAGAATAAAAGATGAACAGGATTCTTTTTAGAGTTAGAGAAACATTAGGAGGGAGATTTATCAAATTCAGTCAGGCATTTTATTTTTCAGAAATAAGAAAATCAGCGTACTGACACATTATCACCAACTCATCTGCTGCCCTCGTTTCACCTTTAGTCATAGATGGCAGCACACCAGATCAATTACAAGGGCGTGGTGAGAGACATGCAAAAAGTTAGGTTCAGTTAGGTTTACTTATCGTGGCGCCACGATAAGTGAACCTAACTGAACCTAACTTTTTCATAATTTCATGAATGAAATATCTGTATTGTTTTTCCAAGAGGGAAACTCAAGAAAGAGTTTGTTACTTACTTACAATTTTTCATAATTTCTTGAATGAAATTTCTGTATTGTGTATCCAAAAAGTGAAATCAGTAAAGAATTTGTTACTCACTTACAATTTTTTTTATAATTTCCTGAATGAAATTTCTGTTTTGTGTATCCAAGAGGCGAATTCAGGAAAGAGTTTGTTACTCAGTTACAATTTCGTCATAGTTTCTTGAATGAAATTTCTGTATTGTGTATCCGGGGAGCGAATTCAAGAAAGTGGTTTTTACTTACTTACAATTTTTCATTGTTTCTTGAATGAGAATTCCGTATTGTGCATCCAAGAGGTGAAGCCAATAAAGAGTTTGTTAATCACTTACAATTTTTTCATAATTTCTTGAATGAAATTTCCGTATTGTGTACCCAAGAGGCGAATTCAAGAAAGAGTGTGTAACTTACTTACAATTTTTTCATAGTTTCTCGAATGGAATATCTGTATTGTGTATTCGAGAGGCAAATTCAAGAAAGAGTTTTTTACTTACTTAAAATTTTTTACAATTTCTTGAATGAGAATTCCGTATTGTGTACCCAAGAGGTGAAATCAATAAAGAGTTTGTCACTCACTTACAATTTTTTCATAATTTCTTGAATGGAATTTCCGTATTGTGTATCCAAGAGGCGAATTCAAGAAAGAGATCGTCACTTACTTACAATTTTCAAAGTTTGTTACTTACTTACAATTTTTCATAGTTTCTTGAATGAAAGATCCGTATTGTGTGTTCGAGAGGTGAATTAAAAAAAGAGTTTAATAATTACTTACAATTTTTCATAATTTTTCTAGTAAAATTTGTGTATTGTGTGTTCAAGATGTGAATTCAAGAAAGAATTTATTACTTACTTACAATTTTCTCATAATTTCTTGAATGAAATTTCTGTATTGTGTATCCCAGAGTTGAATTCAAGAAAGAGATCGTTACTTACTTACAATTTTTTCATAATTTCTTGAATGAAATGTCCGTATTGTGTATCCAGGATGCAAATTCAACAAGGTGTTTGTTACTTACGTACAGGTCTTTCTCAATTTTTTTAATGACATTTCTGCATTGTGTATCCAAGAGGCGAATTCAAGAAGGTGTTTGTTACTTACTTACAATTTTTTCATAATTTCTTGAATGAAAATTCCGTATTGTGTTTCCAAGAGGTGAAATCAATAAAGAATTTGTTACTCACTTACTTACTTACAGTTTTTTACTTACTAGTAAAAAACTGTAGTTTGATACTTACTTACTATTTCTTATAATTTCTCGAATGAAATTTGTGTATTGTGTATTCAAGATGTGAAGTCCAGAAAGAGTTTGTTACTCACTTACAATTTTTTCATAATTTCTTGAATGAAATTTTTGTATTGTGTATCCAAGAGTTGAATTCAAGAAAGAGATCGTTACTTACTTACAACTTTTTCATAATTTCTTGAATAAAATGTCTGTATTGTGTATCCAGGAGGCGAATTCAAGAAGGTGTTTGTTACTTACAGGTTTTTCACAATTTCTTGAATGACATTTCTGCATTGTGTATCCAAGAGGTGACTTCAAGAAAGAGTTTGTTACTTGCTTAAAATTTTTTCATAGTTTCTTGAATGAAATTTCTGTATTGTGTATCCGGGGGGCAAATTCAAGAAAGAGTTTGTTACTTACTTACAATTTTTTCGTAATTTCTTGAATGAGAATTCCCTATTGTGTTTCCAAGAGGGGAAATCAATAAAGAGTTTGTTACTCACTTACAATTTTTTCATAATTTCTTGAATAAGATTTTCATATTGTGTATCCCAGAGTTGAATTCAAGAAAGAGATCGTCACTTACTTACAATTTTCTTCATAAGATTCTTGAATGAAATGTCTGTATTGTGTATCCAGGAGGTGAATTCAAGAAGGTGTTTGTTACTTACTTACAATTTTTTTCATAGTTTCGTGAATGAAAATTCCGTATTGTGTATCCAACAAATGAAATCAGTAAAGAATTTGTTACTCACTTACAATTTTTCATAATTTCTTGAATGAAATTTCTGTATTGTGTATCCAAGAGCTGAGTTCAAGAAAGAGATCGTTACTTACTACAATTTTTTCATAATTTCATGAATGAATAGAACTATTCTAAAGAATAAAGGAAGATTAAGCTTAATGATATTTATTGCTTAAACATATTAAAAAGGACTTTTTTTGAAAAAACACATATTTACATAAAGATAATACTTAAAGTTCACTGTTAAACATCCACAAACGAGGATCCAATGATACAGAATGGTTTTTGCCGTGTCTTATGCACTTATAACGATCAGGTATGTCTCTAGGTAACCACCGTGTGAAGAACCTAACCTCATCTTCAGGATGGTGATACTTCCCTTCAAATTTAAGACATTTAAATTCTTCTAGATTGAAAAGTGGAATCCTAGGGTCCCACTGTTGAATTAAAACTTTATTTGTAGGTACGTTACCCTTTACTTATAGTTCTTCAACCCCGAAAAAACTGTAAATTTCACCGACTTCTTCCTGAACATTTCTCAGTTCTTGACCACTTTTATTATGTGGTGTAATCAGTCTATCGTAGAATCCCAGTCTATCTATACGGCGTAATTTACTACTTCACAAGCTTTTATCATACTCAAACATATTATAGTTCACTATCCAGTGATAACAGTCAATTTCTTCGAGTTCCATAGATAGTAATAAGAACGCGCATTCATATATAACACCACAAGATGATTTTTTCAAACTGATCAGTTCCGTGTCATATAGTCCTATTATCCTGGAAGCTATTAATGTAGTATTTAAGTATAGAAGTATTTCATCAAACTTTTATACCTTTGCTCAAGGTTAAAATGACTTATGGCTAGGGGGTGAGTCCTAAAAGCACCTGAATTCATTGCAGGGTGGAGTCATAAAACCTGTCAAATTCATTGCGGGGAGGAGTTATAAAACTCTCGGTATCTATTACGTGCAAATTAAGCGTGGAAATTACAATTTTTTCATAATTTCTTGAATGAAATTTCTGTGTTGTATATCCAAGAGGTGAATTCAAGAAAGAGTTTGCTACTTAATTACAACTTTTTCATAATTTCTTGAGTGAAATTTCTGTATTGTGTATTCAACAGGTGAATTCAAGAAAGAGTTTGTTACTTATTTACTTAAGCCAGTGTGTATGGGTGGGTGCCTGCTTGCTCCAGTGTCTGTCTTTGACAGTTTGCATGTTTGAATCTATATATTTGTGTGTTTCATACTCTCTCTGTATATGTATCTGTTAACCTATCTCAGTTTCTAATAAAACCTCTATGAACCTGCTATCGTACCCTGGAAATAATCGGAATATAACAAAGCAATAGATAACATATTTTTAAAGAAATAATGACATGTAGAATATCAATATAAATATATGGTAGATAAATTATTATACGTTATTAATATCAATGAACAACTTTGGACATTTTGAATCTGTTCCATAAAATAGTTTAGCATGTTCTCTCTTGCTACTGTATCTATTATCTTCTCTTAGTTCGTAATCAGTAGAATAATCATTATTCCATTTAGAGTCATACACAATTTTTACTGGTTTGTCATTCACAGGATCAATATGCGTTCCGTCTTTGGTACTATTGGTTCATTGACTGTTTGATCAATGATGTCAGTAACGTTTGCTTGTAATTTGTTTTTCGTCAATTCATCTTTATATTCCTTAGTGATTTTTTCTGCCAATGCCCTTTTTATTTTTTGGCAATTTCACTGTCTATTATCACATTATTTTTACATAGGTAACAGTTCCGACATGTAGAAAAGACATAATTTATGGTACTAGTAGAAGAGTAGGACTTCCCATTTGCTTTAATTTGAGTGCTAATACCCGAAAGCTGACGATAGGGTTTAACACTAGCTAACATGTGAAAACTAGCTATAGCAAGAAGATGCCCCTCCTCATCAACTATTATTTTTATGTTGGCATTCTCTTTGAGTGCAATAATCTCCGAAGATCTCAATCTCACATATCTACCATCATAAGAGTTAAATTTTTTTGTACTCCAAAGAAATTTAATTCCTTAACGTCATGACAAGGCACACATATGTTTCCGATAGTGCTACCACTTGTGCTTGTTTCATAGTTCAAATACTTCTCCATGTCAGCATTCAATGCTACAATAACTCTATCATGTGAACAAACTTTCTTAAAATCCTTCATCTTCACTTTTTGAAAGATATGAATTATGTGTTTATCCTTCCACTGTGTAAACAATACTGAATTAATACATGCAATAAACTAGGTAGTGTCGATAACCTGCCATAGAGTGCCGGTGGGAAAGTCGTTTCGTTTCTATGAGCAAGCATGGAGTACGATTGGTAGAGCCGCAAGCATATTTCATGTCATTTTAAGATATGTAAAAAAAAGTTGAATAATTTGGAAGTCCAAAAAAAAATTCAGCCCCCCAAAAAAGAAGAAGTGGTATTACTAACATTATTTTTCTAATAGTAAAATTCACGACTAAAATATCAATTTTATTTTCATTTTGAAATTGGAAAATATTAAATGTGAATTTCCTATGTTTTAAGTGTGTTCTATCTCATTCGAAGAAATGTAAAAAAAAGTAAAAAAAATATATTGTTTTCAAAAAAATAATCAGAAAATTAAAAAAAACTTCAGAACAAATTATTTAAAAAAATGTGGGGGGGGGGGGGGCAAACAGTTGGAAGGAGGGCCTTGGAGGTCGGTGGTAGGGTACCCTTAGAGGTTGGGGTCCTTGGTACTTAGGTCATTGATGATTGCGGTTCTTGATGCTTCAAATCTATAACCATGTCACTAGTTGATTTCTAAGGATTTCTATGGATTATTCTGATTTTATTTATTAAAATTCCTTTCTTGGCATCTGCATCTATATTAGTTTCAACTTTTTAGTATACTATAATGTTGGAGCATATGTGATATTGACATCACTTTTCAAATGGCACTTGTGTATTATACAGAACACAGTCGAGAACCACCAAAATAAAAAATAATATGTATCTCTTAATAGAGTTAGAATTCCCTGAGAAGCATTACCTTATTCGTTTTTACTTTCAAATCCCCTAAAATGTCAATTAATCTCTGACGTTTCCTATGTTCTTGCAACTGTGCACAGATACTTTTTAAATTACTATCAAGCCTTTCAAATTTATTAACATGTCTCATGGAGAAAAAGTGTCAATCAGATATCTTGTCCTGTCAGTATTTCTAAGTTTCTGATAAGAATGTTCACGAGGTGAAATTTTCTTATCTGATGATGTCACATGTCCCGGTCGTTGATCTCGTTAGCCCAGTATTTCTAACCGTTGATTGGCCTAGACAGAGGATGTGGTCTTGTTCGTACACGGATTCTAGTCTTCTGATTAGCTGTCATCTTGTTAGTTTAGTATGTTAAGGGTGCCTCCTTGTTAGTTCTGTTCTTTAAGGTCTCCCCCTACTAATAATAAACCCTTTCAAGGTAAAAAATACACAAACAGTGTTAAGCCATCTTCATTATTTTTCAATTTTTCCCAAGGTTTCAGTTTTAGTTTACTAGCAAAAACTATTACCTCCATTGAACAATTGTACAGGTGCGCATAGTTAAAAACCCCAATGGTGTGGATGGGATAGAAAATGTTTCTGGGGGTCGAAAACATAAAAGTGATTATCAGAGTCACGATTTCTAAATATTTTTTAGTTTGAGATTTTTTTTATCAGACCAAACACAGGAAGAGAAAGCCCTTCCTCTTTTATTTGGAAAGAACATTTATTAACCACCATTTTTTGTACCACCGTTTATTAACATACATTGCATTTTCTATTGTCTTAGGGCACCTGTTTTTTCAACATAAGAAAACAATTTTAGACTCCATTCAAATTTCTTGGGGTCCAAATAACCACTACATCCCTAAATAAAGCTCAAATGGTCCCTATTTTAAATTTCTTAGCATTTGGCTTAATTTTTGCCTATAAACCAAAAACTTTAGAGGAAGTTTACCTTTAGACACCGACCTGTTGAAACCAAAGCTTAGGTCCCAGATGACTTTTTCTCAACAAAAAACAAAAACTGAACATTAATATTACTGAAATATCATATCATCCGGAGCACTGGGATAATATAATCAGTAGGTTTTGACAATGTTTTGATTATGAAAATGCCGCTTAAGAATTTTAAAGCCTTTTCAAGTTTCTTTTGAAGTCTGCTCTTAGGGGAATATCGAATTTTCATAGACCTATATTATTAGATTGATGAAATTAGTTGAAAATAGGATTCTTCGTAGATTAATTAGAATTTCTTTGAATAGTATTCAAGAGATCTAAAATTTCCATTGTATTTAACGATGAAAATATTTAGAGATATATAAAAACTTCTAGATAATTTTATTCAGTCAGAAACTATGGCCAGTATGCATGTTGACGATACCTGAGCTCAAAACCTTAAGAAAAGTCAAGGCATATCTATGAGCAGAAGATTTAGTAAATACGTCAAAATAAACATAAAAATATGCAGCAAATATTCAAATTTAGGTTAAATTTAACCCAGAAAAGGAACTGTACAGCAATAAAAGTATAAAAAAATAACACGACAGCTGAATCAACAAGTCAAAACGAAAATTATTTTTAATACGAAAAAAGAGCAAGTATACTATTTTTCTTAAACCCCAAAACTATAAACTTTGTTTTAAAAAGTCAGCTAAATCTTTTAAATGCTATTGACAAACAGTCGTTTGTACAAGGGAAGTCTTTATACCTAACCACCAGTAAAAGAAAAATACAATTTTGATGCTAAAGCTCAAAATTTCAACTATTTCCGCCTTACAGGAAACAGATATTTACAGGATTGAAGTGAAAAATGGGCATAATTAAATAAAACGGTGGAACAAAACAAAAAAAAAACTTTTAGTAATAAAATTCCAAATTTTTGAATCCTCGTCCAGGAGTCTTTATCATCGGATGTTATGTGGGAGAATCTTTCCATGAAGGAAGTTTTCATGGGGGAAGGTACATTGCTATGAAGGGGACGCCGGACTTCCCAGCATTATTTATAAAAAGATCATAAATTTATCAAAAAAACAAGTATTTCAACTGCAACAGCAACAACATCGAAACTTTAAACGAACAGAAAATATTACATATATAATTGGGTTCACCCCGTAGTCAATGCCTCGCTCTTAAAGACAAAGATTTTTTAGTACTTTCATAAGAGCTATTTATTCTAATTAACGGCCGTTGTGATTAAGCGGTCATTTTTAAAGAATTGGAACAAAATTCGAACTTTCGCTTAAAGAGCAAGGTATTGACTAGGGGGCGAACCCCCTAATATACGTATTAAAAATATATGAATATAGAAGTTCGTTACGAAAGTTACGTATATTTATTACTAATAAAAACGTTCGTAAATAAAATTAAACAAGTTTTAAGAAAGCCATTTAACTAAATAAAAGTAAATTAACTTGAAAATTTTTGTTTTAATTATCCCTGTACGGTGAGCCAAGATCAAAACCTGCATTTATTCAAAAACGTTCAAAAATTAAATAAAAAAACAAGTTTTTTTTAACTGAAAGTAAGGAGCGACATTAAAACTTAAAACGAACAGAAATTATTCCGTATATGAAAGGGACTGTCCCCTCCTCAACGCCTCGCTCTTTACGCTAAAGTTTTACTCTGTCTCACAACTTTTTTTTTTTAAATAATAAAAAACTTTAGCGTAAAGAGCGAGGCGTTGAGGAGGGGACAGTCCCCTTCATATACGGAATAATTTCTGTTCGTTTTAAGTTTTAATTTCGCTCCTTACTTTCAGTTTAAAAAACTTGTTTTTTTTTTATTTCCTTAAAGTCTATGTTGATTACAGCAGAAGTCTGTGATTACCCTTTAAATAACTCAAAATACTTCTTAGATTTTACTTAGATTAGATTTAGATTTTGCTCAGATTTTAGATTTTATTTAGATTTTAGTTTATATTTTTATTGGTCTTATAATTTTCTCATATCCCTTTTCTTAGTTAAGACCGGAACAGTTAAAACTATAGCATTATTGAAAGATAAGTCAGTCTAAAAATTGATTAATATTAAGATTTTTCTCTTTCTTAAGGACTTCAATGGGGTCTTTCCCAAAACTTAAAATTACTTTTAATTGGGCAGTATTGAGAATTAACTTAGAATAACCAGGTGCTAAGGTCGGGTAACTCGCAACTAGAGATAGAAACTTATTGGAATTGTGTTCCCTTTCCCCTTAACTTAACATATCTTAGAAATTATGCTCAGTGTTTACAATAAATCTCACACATAAAAATTTGAATTCCCTAGACTCTGGTTTTTGTTCACCTCCTAAATTCGTTTTATAGTGTCTATACGGTAGAGTCTGAATTCTGAGGAGAGGTCTACCCATTTCCAGCTTGTTTTTTTGCCTCCCAATTCATTCCTCTACTGTCTATACAGCTAGGCCAGCCTTTATGTCTATACAGAGAGGCTAGAGAGTGGGAAGTCTTTTTAATCATCCTAAGAATTTACAATTGTTTCCACGGTATAGGGAAATTCATTCAAAGGCCTTTCCTGTTGAAGTTAAAGTTTACCTAAGTCCATGGAACACTTATTCTTGCAAAGAAAAATCACTGGTAGGCTAAGTAACTTGTCTCGAATTAAGCTGATAAATTCGTTACAACTGGTGAGAGAAATAATTGGTAAATACCTTGTTTCGAGTTGAACTGATAAATTTGTGTCTAATCATTTGTGGGTATTCCGAGTTCTTAGATTGCTGTGGAAGTCTTTAATTCACTTTCTCGCATCCTATTTGAAATTCTTTTGACTGATAAATTAAAACTTGAAATAGTAGTACCCCTATTCCCGACCTAATTAACATAATTTACTTTACCTGATACTTTGGATTAAGATAATCTAATACTGTAGAATCGAGCTTTAACTAGATATTCAAGTGAATTCTATTAAAAATGTGCAGTAGTCCTAAACTTTAGCATAAAACTTTTTTTTCTCGGTGACGACACCTGGTCAGTAGAGACAGCCTCCTTGGATAACTACGGAACACGCTATTCCACGACAATCAATTCTGACAGAAACCATTGGGGAATATTTATTCAGCAGCGCGGAATTCGACATTTTCTCCTCTTTTTGTTCTTATCAAATTTAACATTATAATCAAGTTGTCACCAAATTTTAAGTACTGGTACGAACTAAATCACCTCAGCCAATTATGCTACCAAATTAATTGATTGTTTCCTTAAGATCTTTGGGTAAATAATTTAACAGATTCAAATCAATACATTAAGGGAGAGAATAAGGAATGCAAGTTAGCCAAAGTCTGCTTAAGGCAATAACCATACATTAGAAAGGGATGAAGGAGTAGTCATCCTGTCTACCTCTGTGTGTTTCTGGTCCTCAGAGGAGGGCAATCTTATATGTGTTAAGTTTAATTTAATTTAGATTCTTTCTCTATTGATAAGGGCTCCCAGACGTGGAGCCAAAATATCCAGATTTTATTATGTAAAGTTTGCTGTTATTTTTTCTTTGTTCCACTGTTTTATTTAAATTATACCCATTTTTTCTCTCTTAAACTCTGTAAATGGAAAAGAAGTGCGGTCTAAGAAATTATCCAGGAAGGAGATACAAAAACATAGACTGTATTGAGATGCAAATAGGATATAGGCTCGTAGGATTGGAGCAATCGACCTTGTTTTGCTTAAAATAACCTTTTGTAAACACATATTTGACAAAAACTGTCACATAACGCTTTTGTCGGCCACCGCTGCCACATTGACCTACCCAGAGCCAGAGTATGTGTTTAATTTTCTTCAAACAAAGATTTAAAGAAACAGAGGAGCCATTTTTTTTTAATTTCGACAAGTTAAAACTTTCGTTAAATGCTTATATTCAAATACAATTATTATATTAGTATATTGAAACAAATTAAATTTTATAATATGTTGAAAATTCAACGTTTTTAAGCATACTAAATATATTTATTAATCTCTCATATTTGTGTGACCGAAGATTGAGGGTATTTTAAGATTGGTTATCTAAAACTGATCTACCCTGCTCAAAAGAATCTTCTCTGGGGCTTTCCTCAACTCAGCAAACTTCCAGAGCTGTTTTTGCTTTACAAATAATAGCCGAAACTACGTTTGATTGAAAGAAAAATCGTTCCTGGAACCGTAGCTCTACCTGTGGAACCGTAACTACCTGACGGAATGTCATGTGCTGGGTGAAAAGGAAATGCCACGTTTAATGGCTATTCAGGGTCATTTAAACGTTTTTATTTAACTTCTTCTGGTAAGGGGAGCAAATCTTCAGAGGAAGACTTTTTTAAGGATCTCAAATACCTGTTCACCTATGAGATATTCATCGTATACAAATAAAGCTATGGCTATTAGTTATTTGAAAGAGAGGAAGGCATGATCTTGGACTGAACTTTTATTAAATATGAATTTTTTTTTGATGTTCAATAAGATTTGCCAATAGTAGAGTAGTTTTATCCTCGTATACATTAAAAAGAGAAGAACTTCACAGAAGAATTGAAAACTTAAATTCATCGCAAATTTTTGTGTTTTTAAGATACAATTCATTATGTCATGACCTTTATAAGAATTTTCACTAAGTTGCTGCTATTGCTGCAATCACAATTCATTTCAATTCTTTAGGTTTATTTATAAATTTTCAGATGATAGGGAATAATATCTTTACTTTGAGTGTCTTTTGAAATAAATAAAAAATGAGTTTGTGCTTAACATTTTAATTTTAATCATATATCTCTTCTCTAACTCTTTGAAAAAAACTTCTTAGGCCAAAGTTTTAAAGGCTCCTTTTTGCCCTTTCTTAAAACCATGTAAAGGTCAAATTTCATGATTCCAAGTAATCAAAAAGGTGTATATGCTAAGCATCATGAAGGGCTAAGGGTAATTAGTTGAAACTTCTAGGGCGCGTTGAGGGGAATGCTGAACAAAATAAAAAAACACTATGTGCATCCATGCGGTCACAATAGCGTATCTGCAATATTTCTGAGAGGGCAAAGAATATTGAGATAAAAATTACAGTACATGGAGAGATAGATTAAAGTACAGCATATGCTTAAGGTATTCTAAAGGCGTATCTGCAACATATCAGAAACGGCAAAGGATACTAAGTTGAAGCTTTCAGGGAAGGCAAAGATGGATGTTAAATTAGGTCGTGATATACTATGTTCAATGATATGTATCTAGGTTGTCCAAAATGGGTCATCCACAATACCTCAGGAACCTCCAAGAGTATTAAGTGGAAATTTTCATGGAACAGTGAGAAAGGTGCTGAATCAAATCGATAGACAAAATCTGCATCCATGTATTAACAAAAGCGGACTTGCAATATCTCAGGAACGGCTAGGGGCATTAAAATGAAATTTTTAGGGAAGGTCATGGAGTAAAATTGAATTAAATCAAAGGACAATAAGTGTATCATGTTTTTCAAAACGGTATATAAGCAGTAACATACGAGAAAATAATAGTATTAAGTTTTATAACTTTCAAGGGAAGCTAAGAAGGGATCTCAAACTATATCATAATACAATGCATGCATCCAGGTTTTCAAAAACGCATATTTGTAATATGTTAGGAACTTCTAAGGGTACTAAGTTGCAGCTTTCAAGTAGTGATGAGGAGTGTGCTGAAATAAATCAAAAGACCCTATTTGCATCCAATTGGTCAAAAAGGTGAATTTAGAAAATATCAGGAACGGCTAAGGCAATTTAGTTGAAATTTTCAGGACGTAGCAAGGGGACATTGAACTAAATCAAAAGACACTATAATCTTCAATGTTTTAAAAATTAGGCACCTGCAATATTTCAAAAACGACTTAGGAAATATATTTCAAGCTTTCAGTGCATATTGCGATATACTAAAACACACTTTATACTTTCAAGTGTCACAAGGGGGTATCTGCAACATCTCAGGAACAGCTAAGGATACTAAGCTGAGACTTTTAAGGAATATTCATGAGGGGTTTGAACTAAATCTAATGACATTATGTGCATCAAGATAGTCAAAAGGGCAAACTTGCAATATATTAAGAACTTTTAAGGCTATTATGTTGAATATTTTAGGGAATAGAGAGAAGAATTAAGAACAAAATCAAAAGACGCTATGAACATTAAGGTCGGGAAAAAGGTGCAATTTAACATCTCTGGATCGGCTAAGGTTATAGTGTTAGAATTATCAGAGGATGATACGGAGAATATTGAACTGCACCAAAAGAGACTAAGTGGAACATGGTTGTCAAAATGGCACGTATGTTATAACTCTGAAGCATCTAAAGGTATTAAGTTGAAACTTTCAAGGAATGGCGAGAAGGGCTCTGGACACAGTCAAAAGACACTATTTGCATTAAGGTCATGAATAATGTGCATTTGCTATGTCTATGGAATGGCTTAGGGTATTAATTTATAATTTTCAGGTAATTCTAATTCCATGGGAATATTGAAATAAATCCAAATACACTAAGTGTAACACCGTAAAATTAACACTAGAACTCTGGAGCAGCAAAAAATATTAAGCTGAAACTTTCAGGGAAGTCGAGAGGGGTTTTGAACTATATCAAAAGACACTATGTGCGAGTTGTCAAAAGGGCATATCTGCAATATTTCAGGAACGACTGAGTATATTAAGTTAAAACTTTTAGGAAATTCTGAGGGGTATGTTGAACTAAATTCAAAGTTATCATGTGTTTTCAGTTTGTCAAAATGGCGTATATGCAATATGTGAAGAACGGCTAAGGTTTAAAGTTGAAACTTCCTTGGAAACACTGAAGAAGATTTTGAAATAAGTAAAGAGAGACACTATGACAATAGTATAATATAAATAATTTACCCTTAAAAAGCAAAAACAGCAGTGTGGAGTGCAAAAAATTGAAGAGAAAAGAAAGCAAAAAAACTTTAAATGCTTTAAGCTAAAAAAAATTAATTAACCAACTTCATTAAGGAAAAAATGCAAAATAGGGTCATAACCAGAAACTAATTTTAAGGTATTCACACATAAAGCATAAGTAAGGCCATTTACTTGAGATGGTATATCAACAAGATCAAACCTATCCACTAATTTACTATTTTGGTACCATCGCGGTAAACGAAGCAAAAAATCTACAATATATGAAATATGCCACTCTTAGGGTACAACAATGTTTCTTACGGAATAAATGTTTAGCACCGGCAAGAAGAGAATAAATACTGCGGTACAAACTACATAAACCCTTTTGATTAAATCTACCTTTATTTAGCAAACTTATCCCGTATCCTACCCTTAGATTCTTAACCGCTCTATCAGGACTGAACAGGTAGAAGAAGGAGAACAACCGAACGGAATTTCCAGACAAGAAACTAAATTAGAACAAGAAAGAAAAGCATTATCTAGATCTAAGGCTGCCAAAATATATCGACTATTAAAATAAATTAACTCACATTTAGCAGGGCTAATCGACAGACCAACGGAGCCAAGATGTGACTTAAGTATGAAAAAATTTCAATCAGGCCCCTGCGGCTATGGTTGAATAGAAGAGCATCGTTGGCATACGCAATGTATGATAAACCAATTTCACCATAAGACATAGAGACCAGCAAAGACCGCTGGTTCTGAGCCAATACACATTTCAATATACTAGGCAACAAAACAGCTCCTTGACGAACCTCTTTACAAACGAGAATGGGGTTTGAATTCTCCTCATTCTATTTCATCTGAACTTTAGTACCAGATTGCCAATAGAAAAAAACTGCCAAGAGCGTATTATTTACACGAGATAAAGCAAGCCAATGTGGGGCATTAGAATGACCAGCGTTATCAAAAGCTCCTGAAATTTCCGCAGTTAGACAGTAAAGTGGATCTTTGGATTTAACCGCGTCTTTCATAAGGCAAGTGAGAATATGGTGAGTCTTAGAGTAGCTAAAACCCCTAAGAAAACTAACTTGCATAGACATAAAATTGCACTTAGAGGAAGAATACAGCTAACATGACCAATTGAAAAACTATCTGGCGCAATAGATTGAGCTAGAAGCGCTTGAAATTGCAATTCCAAATGACTGATAAGAGCAGGATAACCAGATGAAAAATTATTAAAACAAATACCATTACTGTCAAGAACACTAGATCGTTTCATTTTCTTGAGCGCAGACCTGATATCAGCCAATGATACAAATAGAACATAAGGTTGTCGAATATGGTTTGGTAAAAATGATCTAAGATTTTACAAAAAATATTATTTGGAGGGACCTGTTAACAGTACTAAAAACTGAACGGTAAAATTAGAAGAACAGAGTAACTTAAAACTGTAATGAGTGACTGATGTGAACTTTACACTGTTAATTTTATTCCTCCAAGAGGCTTTATTGCTTGGCCTATCCCATGCATTCAAGGGAGAATGGTGCAAACTGCTTTTATAATTACGTTTAGTTTTCTGTTTAATTTAAAAAAAAGGGTCCAGAGGAAGGACGGTCACATGCGATTCAAATGTGCAATTATAACTTTGCTTTAGATTTACCACGTTTTACCTCAGGATCATTATTCCATAAAGGCTTTCTGGTATCTGGGCGAATTCTCTCAACAGCCACAGGGGCTTTGGCAGCAGCTTTCAAACCAGCTGCCAACTGTTGATAATAAGAGTCTAAATCTAAACGGCTGGCTTGAATAGGAATCGAAGTTCGAAACAAAGGGTAAGCCACTTTAATTGAAGATAAAAATGTATTGAGAGTGGCAATGTGCAAAAGGAGATTGATACGTTTCCAGTTATACTTATTAAACCACTTGCAATTGAATGGAAGAGGCTCAACTGACAACGAGCAGAGTAGGTTAAATTTTAGAATCAGAAGGTCGTCCTCAATTTTTTCTTCATTGACATTGACAACTGAACCGACTAAAGATACTTTAGATGCAATTACGTAATCAAGGTTAGACTAGAATCTACCTCTGTTATGAATATATGTGATTGATTGTTTTTCTCTGCGATACAATACCCACTGGGTAGAGATTCTAAAACAAGAGTTATATATGCAAATTATGAAGGATGTCACAATTCATATCATCAGCTAAGATCCAACCAGAGATTCTTAGAATGGAGGTTTTCAAAGAACCATTCTATTCTAGAGCAACATTTAGCGAATACAGTCAGATATGCGATGTTGCGGCAATCACAATGAAGGTATACATTTACAAGGACAAAATTTTCACACTGAATCACCAGAATATTATCTTCAGAAATAGATGGCATTAACACACTACGGATGAAAATCGCTAGACCAACAGATGGACGTCCTTACGTTTTACGTGCCTCGCGTGCGAACAAATTGTGGAAGGAGATCGCTTAAGGCTAGAAATATTAACCTTCGTTAAATGTGTTCTTGCAGAAAAATAATATCATGAGATAATAGACTGTCAAGCAGGAGGTCTTTATCCTTAATACCCTTTATGTTTAAACACACAAAGCTCACTTCCGTTGGGTGAATCATTTTAAAGCAATAGACAAGGTTTCCTTTAGCAATTCTTATCTGAGGCTGTAGGCACCATGATCTTTACTATAATTTGCATATTTTGGCAAGAAGTTACATTGATTGTCCTTGGCGTTTGCACGGGGACCGGCACATTAGGAGCACTTCATTTTGGTGGACTTAAGAGGGCAGCTAGCTATCAAGTGAGCAGCAGATTGGCATCGAGGACAACGCCTTGAGATTATTCTGTTAATGCTTACACGAAAGATCTCATATCCAAGACAGAAATCAGAAGTAATGGCAGAATCAAGGGTAGCAATTTCAAGGAACTCTAACCAAAAAGCGAGTAAAAATTTAATTTGAACAACTTTAACAAGCCCGGGGATCGCAAATTCAGGGTCTTTACTCGAGATATTATTGGGAACATCTTCAACAACACCGAGCTCTTTCCGGGTGATAACCTTTGCTAAAAAATTCTCTAGGGTTTGGCGAGGCCGCGGCGAGAAGTGATATGGCTGAATTTTAGTCACGAGTAATGACAATCCAGTGCAAACTATCATGAGTGGACATCATCGAGAGGATTCCATCATGACCAGTGAGTGAATCAAGCTTATCTTTGCGTAAAATCGGGTCACAAAGATCAGGCGATGGGTTCTTAAGAACCACAGCAAATGACGATTCCACACTACTCGCATTAGTAATATGTGATCACTAGATCCGGAAAACTATGCGTCTGGACATGAGACACTAGTCAGGAGATCCAATTGGTCAAAACACATGCTTACATTAGCGTTAAGAGCAACAAATGCAGAAGCTGGAATGACAGGAACTTTGGATGGAGATTTAGTAACAAATGGTTTCTAGTAATAGTTTCTAAGCCTCAAAAACAACCTCAAATTAAAAAAAAATTGGCTGCATGTTTAAAAATTTGTCGTGTCCACTGTCAATACGGTGCTGAATAAAATTCAGAACTGGACAGTAGAAAAGACCAATCCACTTTTAGTCCTCTGGCATTTTCATATCATTAACAGTTAAAACTGGCTAAGAGGTGGACACAGATACAAAAATCCTACAAAGCAGGGGAGGCGTCGATACCCACTTACCTAGCACCCAGAGTTGAAGGGAGGTCCCTCTTGGTGGATAAACCGACTCTTGTGCCTGGAAAATCGTCCCAATTCTGCCTCCTTAGTAGGTAAATATAATTATAAAAAAGTGGCTGCATTGATTCTTGGCGTAGAAACTTACTTTTCTTTTGTTTATCTGATCAAGAGTTAAGGCCATGAAGACACCTCAACTAAGGTTTCAACTCCAAGGAAATTTGGTAATATTGATATAGATTGTCCTATTTTCTATCTTTTAAGAAAAAGTGAGAGGTCTTTTAATAAATGATCTTAGTATACGTTTGTTTACAAAAACAAGCAGTTTAGAGAAAATGTAACACAATAGATATCTGTAAAGAAATGATTGAGCAGTATTTGTCTGCAATCATGGTTGTAATATGATGGGGTCAAAATGGCTTCAGCCATATACAGGACCAAGTGTGCAGGATTTTAATCCATTTATTTGTATAACATTCCCGGTACCAGTCAATTCAAAGATACACAGTGCAACTATATTTAAATTTGTTGTAAAATTTTGTTCAAAATATAAATAGCAAGTCAAAATAATAATTGTTAAGGAGAAAGCCCAAAGCAGCTTTACAACTGTAACATTTATTAAAAAAAAATTCTAAGGAAAATAAACGGATTTTAATATTTTTTTATTTTCTGCCAAAATAGGTTTTTCAAAAAATAAATAAATTTAGAGTTAAATAAAACCAAAAACTAGAAGGGACCGAGTCAAATGATAATTTTCAAACAGTTCGTGGTAACGAGCTGTAAGTAAGGAGCAACCCAGCTCAATAGTAACCGAAATTCTAAAAAAAGAATTTTGATACCAATAGATACATCAAAAGAATCAGATTTTTATGCCGATTTCAAATATATAAGCTTCATCAAATTTAGTCCAACCCATCAAAAGTCACGCACCTGAGAAAACTTGTCTTATTTTCAAAAAATGGGGAAATACCCCCTAAAAGTCATAGAATCTGAATTAAAATAACACTATCAGATTCAGCGCATCAGAGAACCCAACTGTAGAGGTTTCAAGCACCATCTGCAAAATGTAGAATTTTATATTTTTTGCCAAAAGAAAGATCACGGATGCGTGTTTTTTTGTTTATTTGTTTCTTTGTTTTTTTGCTTTTTCCCTAGTGGTGATCGTATCGAGCCAATAGTCCTAGAATATCAAGATAGGGTTCATTCAGTAAGGAAATGAAAAGTTCTAGTAACCTTTTTAAGTGACCAAAAAAATGGAGGGCTACTAGATCTCCTCCGACGCTCATTTTTTTCCCAAGGTCACCTGATCAAAATTTGAGATAGCCAATTTTTTCAGCATAGTTGAAGTTTTCAGGAGGACTTTTTCCGGTCGGCGGGGGGAGGGTTGGGGGTTATGTGGGAGGATTTTTTCCATGGAGGAAGATATCATGGGGGAAGGGACATTGCTATGAAAGGGGTACCGGATTTCCCAGTATTATTTAAAAAAAAAACGATCAGAAATTAAATAAAGAAAACAAGTTTTTAAATGAAAAACTTTTCAATTGAAAACTTTTCAATATCAAAACTTAAAACAAACAGAAACTATTACATATATGATTTGGTTCTCTCCCTTGTTAATACCTCGCTCTTTATGCTAAATTTTTTTAGTACTTTCATTAGAGTTATTTATTCTAATTAACGGTATTTGTCATTAAGGGGTCATTCTTAAAGAAAAGGAAAAAAATTCAAACTTTAGCGTAAAGAGCGAGGAATTGACTAGGGGGGGGGCGAACTCCTCTAATATACGTAATAAGAATATACGAATATAGAAGTTTGTTAGATAAGTTAATTCGTAAGTATATTGATTATTATATTTATAAGCTAAAGTTTTTTATTGTTTAAAAAAATAAAGGTGTGAGACAAAGTCAAACTTTAGCGTAAAGACCGAGGGGTTGAGGAGGGGACAGCCCCTTTCATATACGGAATATATCTGTTCATTTTAAGTTTTAATGCCACTCCTTACTTTTAGTTAAAAAAAAACTTGTTTTTTTTCATTTAATAACGCTAAGTAATCAGGTCAAACTTAAAAGAAGCAAAAACTGCCACAAACAGGTATATTACTGACATCCCTTAATCTTTCTACAAACCAGAACTTAACTTGCATTTTCAGGGGCAAACCCAGCAATAAATTTCGGGGGGGGGGTGGACATTTTGAATGATGTATGACTGAGGCAAGCTTCCTCTATAGCTGTCTGCATCAAGATACCAAAAATGTAGTCAGAGCATCCGATATGTCCTTTGTTTTTCTTCGTCGAGGGAAATACAGTGCTGACGAAGTGCACTGTAGTGCTATTGTAGTGACTCTAGCAACTTTCTGTGACTATGGAATCGCTGATGCAGAAGCAGCATAAAGTAGTCCATGAACGGGATAAACATAGAAAGTCGGTAATACGTTTGAAGATCCTCTGACGCTGTTGCTTAATTATTTCCATACGTTTGTTTTGGAGCTCACCTGGGCACAAATGCTGATTTCATAATCTTGACACAGATCAGTCCCTTCAGTAAAAAGTGGATGAAACATAGCTTCACTCCTCTCTCTCATGTCTCTAACTTTGCTCTTAAGTTCGTCAGCGTCTTTAAGAAAGTATACGAGATCTATAGTTTCTGACTGCAAAGATGTGATAAATTGTGTGACAGACTTAAAACATTACTGACAGTAACCATAGCTGCAATAAAACTGAATCTCTCAATCAGTGTTGTCACCCTGGCCTGGAATAATTTACTAAATCTGAGACGAAGAAATTTACTGAATCCCATCAATTTTTACTAAATGCTCCAAAAAAATTTTTTTGGAGCAGTCCATCAACCATCGATCAACCATCGCACCATCAACCATCGATTTTTACTATAGGGGGATAATCAATAGGATTTTCACAATCTTTTTCCTTTTTTCTTATTTTTTTCTCTTTTCCTCTTTTCCTCTTTTCTTTTGTTTTCCTTCTAATAAACCTACTGCAGTCGCTTGTCGCTCGAATTTTATTTTTACTTTTTTTTAAAATTAAAACTACAGATGTCGTTGCATAGGCTGACACCATCGATTCGGTGGAGTTACGGGAAGCGGAATATTTCTTTTCCCTAAAAACCGTGGAGCTACTTCCGATTGGTTGAGCGTAGGAGTGGGCTTGCGCAGTACAGAAGCAATATCAACCCTGAAGGGTCTCTTTTTTATGACTCCTTCATAAGTCAGTTAGTAGACTATTTTCGTTCCATGGGGGTGGGTCACAATAGTCGGAGAAAGAGAAACAAAAATTTTCTGCAAGTTTTCACAGGTCGGTAAACTACTGTCCTGTTTGTTCAAATCACTTCTCTCAGACTTGAACGAGTCAAACGGCAGTTGTCCGTTTGCGCTTGCAAGAAGTGAATTCAAAAGGGCGTTGTCCCACCATTTCTGTAGTATCTTGCTGGGAGAACCGGTTCTACCGGAAATAGATTGCGAGCGATACCCCACCTAGTAAGCCTTGTCTGTATTTGGCGGTTTTTTCTTGCCATCTCCTTAAGGGATGCTGTCCTGGTACTGATGAAGCACTCAAGAACCTTGAATGCATCGATCCTTCTGTTGCTTTGTGTAGCTCCGTATAATACTCAGTAATTTACTGTTTGAGTAGACAGCAGTTTAGTTGCTATTGGTAGATTTTGGTGCCCAATAAACAAGAAACTGCCGCCTGAGAAAAACTTCAGATGATTCTAGCATTGTTTTGAGCCGAACGCTTCCTTTTCTGGTAAATTTACTAAGAAACTTACTAAATTTAAAAACATTTTATAAATTTACTAATCGTAACCTTGGTTTACTAAATTTACTAACTCAGGTCTGTTTTCACGAAATCTAGTAAAATTGCGCTAAGTGTGGCAACCATGCTTTCAATATCAGATAGCAGAGAATAGGCTGTACTTGAAGGTTTAGAATCTGAATTAAGATGTTCTTGAAATTCCCTCATAGCCTTACAGATAATATTGAAAATCTCTTTAAACAAAATGATCGCTTTTAAGTGCTCTAACCATCTAGCATCACCAAATTTGTTCAATTTTATTCTTTTTGTTCCTGTGATAAGATTACTTTCTTAAACAATCCGTTTGAAAATTGCAGAGTGTTTGGGTGAAATTCTAAAGAAATTAATTACTTATTTCAAAGTTCCTAAATAATTTATTATAACAGGTATGTTGTACAAATGACACAGGACTAAGTTTAAGGAATGACTTTCACAGTGAACATCGACTGCATGGGGAAAAATTTCACAGAGTATAGCAGCACAACGTTGAAACTGGCTGCTCATAGATGAAGCTCCATCAAAACCTTGCCCCTTTAAGTATTTAAATTGATTCCCATTCCAACTAAGGTTTGTATCAACCCACCAAGGTCTGCTATCTGATATCAACCAACTGTTTCTTTTTGAAAAAGTCTTTCATTGTTGATTTCCGTTTTGAAATGATGGGGGACGAATTAAAAAACAGCGGCGTAGACTTTTATACAAACACTGAAAAAGCACACATGTGATTTAAATGAAGTTTAACAATCTTAGGAGCCAGAGGTTATAACAGCACATGGCTTACTTGGCAGCAGCCTGGCATCGTTCCCAGCTGCATTTTCATAGAACAAAAATTCTCGTATGGAGATAGTCACACATTACCCACTTGTTGAGCATAAATTACTCTACAATCTACATTAATGGGATTAAAACCCATAATGAATTTGGTTAGCTTTTAAGACAGTTTTATTTCAAATTTTATTTTATAAAATGAATAAATCATTCAGTTTTTATCCTCATCACAATACGATTTACAACGTACATTGTACATTTGTATTACTCAAGATCTATAAAAATGTTGACCCTACAGGACAAATTTCCCAGGTTTTTGGGGGCCGGTGGGGGGATATATCCCCACTATCTTCCCCTGGGTTCGTCCCTGTGCATTTTATTCGTCCCTTGCAGGGTAATAATATCCCAAAAACCTACAGGAAAGGAATTTAAGTTTCTATTCTATTATAAAAGTGTTATTTATGCCCCCTATATATTTTGGAGATTGTACAAACTTGAAATGAACTTAAACGAAAACAAACAAACGAAATAATTTAAAACGAACAAGAACTGCTACAAACAGGTATATTAATGACAACCTCCCCCCCCCCCTAATGCCTTCTAAAGGCCAGAACTTAACTTCCACTTTACCCAAAACAAATTACAGTTTAAGTTTTGTCTTTTATACGTTCATAAGTTCAAAATTTCCGAGTCTTTTAGGAATGATTATCAATATATATTAAACATTCAATCACAATTTATTATCACTTTTCAGTAGTCTTCGTTATTGTAGTGATTTTCATTCCTTTTTTATTGATGTCATGACAAATAAAAACATATGTCTTAAAATAAAAAAAAGTGTTTAGTGAAGCACAAATGAAGTTCTGGCCATTTGGGAATTCAGATCTTGTGTGCGTCGATCATCTTTCGCTTCAAATAAATATCTTGTTATTTAAAGAAAATTCAAATAAATAAACCCTTCCTTACTCGAGTCTCAATGAGCAACCGTTTTATCATGTTGCTCTTTTATTGGAGCAGTTGTTCTTGAATAATTGCTGGAAATAGCTTAACATAGCGTAAAGAGGAGGGGAGTCTAAAGAACGATAGTCCTCCTCTTATATGGGACAACTGTTGCTCGTTTTGATTTTTAATGTCCCTCTTTACTTTCCTTTAAAACTTGTTTTCTTGTATTTCTGTGGATGTATATAACATTTTGCGTATTAGAAGTATGATGGGAGATCTCTCCCCAACTGTCCTTGGTTTTGCATTGAAGTTTAATTTTGCATAATGTCGCCTTAAAAATGACTTGCCTCTAAAAAAAGATCACCTCTTTTCTTAATTTGGTCTGAAGTGCCAAAATGATTCTTCAGGAAGTCATGTTTATATTTTTCGAAGAGGCCTCGTTAGAATCTTTTAAATTTGTCTGTTTAATCTTTAATCTAGAATATACAGCTGCTTTATTTTTAGCAGGAAAATATTTTTGAACTATATTTCTTTTGAGCTCGTATTCTTATTACTATCCTTTTTTAAGCATATATATCAAACGACAACTGTACGAGTAATGAAGCACTCTACAAATACGTTTATTAGGATTAACAAATTTAGGACAATGAAGAATATCAACCTCTATTTGGGTATCTCTCTCTTGGTGCCCAACTCTAGTAGAATCGTTTAAAAATACGAGCAGCATGTCTATGCATAGAGGCTTCTGTTCAAATGCAATTCTACGTTTGAGGGCCGTATCCAGGATATTTTTGGGTTGGGAGGTGTCTAAAAACTATTATTTAGTGGAGGGAGGTATTTACAAAAACTTTAAAAAAGTGTATCAAAAATCTGTTATACTCATTTTGTTACGTATTTACGAGTCGGACAAACATTTAAGTGGGGTTAAGACCCGCTCCTCCCCCTGAATGCAGTCTTTCTACCTTTGGATTTGATATTAGTACTGGTGTCTGGGGTCAGTCAGCAAAAATCTATAGCATTAAGTAAGTCCTGGCCCATCTTGCATTAATTTTAAATTTAACACACCTTGCGTGTGTTAGGTTGAGCACACTAGAGAGAATATAGTACAGTAGAGCACAATAGAGAGAACATATTCTCTTTACTGTGAGGTTGAGTCTCAATGCATACATTTGAACTGGACTTAAACGTGACTAAGGAAAAGGATAGGCAACATGTAGAAGATTATAACTTAAAGTGCTATAGATTTCCATATCTTATCATCCTCAGCAAAAAAGATCACATAAAAGTGGAATTCCTGGAACACCTGAGCATTAAAACTTAGGCTATGCATGTCCGGCGACATTAAGGCCTATGCTGCCTTAATCTTAAAGCTATGGTTCATGGTTAGGCATTTTTTTTAAATTAAAGTTCAAACTTCAGAATAGTCTGTATTCTTAAAACCGAATTAGTTCATTGGTTCCCTTATATGAAATTTTTATTCAGTGAATAGAAGACAAATTTTTGTTTTTAAAAAATAGAAATCCGGTTTTTCTGTGGTTATACGGAAAACAAATGGTTGTGCATTTCCTCCAAAAAGTGTAAATAGCCCTTACAGACGGGCGAATATGGGAGATTGGATACTATCATTTTCAGTGTTAAATGAGTCCCACCCAACATTGAACAATATCAAATCTCTCCGACATACAGACATTTTCGCTCTTATTATTTCAGACTCATTTTTTCCTCAAAATATTGTTTTTGAGAATAAGAAGTTTGGCAGTAGATTCCATCTCTAATTACCCCTACATGTACCTGAAGAATCCTTTTACAACAGTTTCAAACACCTACCTGCAAAAATGCAAGGTTTATTTTTTTTAGAATTTGTTTTAGAATGTATTAAAACCTCCTTAATCGAATTCTTCGAAATGCTGGGTTTGATGGTGTATTTTATCAAGGTCACTTTTTTGGAAGTGTTTCTCGTCTTTTCCAAAATTAGAAAGAATTTGCTCAGGCTTAAAACTTTTCAAAGGTAATTGGAAATTTAATGAATTTTACATTTTTGTAATAGCCATAGCAAACCCAAATCTTTTGACATAATATGTTGTTATAAAAAACATGCTTCCTAGTGTCTGCCATTAGCACGAATCGCTCTTCACTTGCAGTTTGTCACCACGAAGTGTTTCAAAATACACACCAATCACTGATTAATTATACTCTAAAAAGTGAATAAAAAGGTCAAATTGACCATTTACCTGTTAGTGCTGCTGTCGCAATGACATATAAAGAAAAGGACAAGGCACAAACTGACACAGTACTTTCTTGATTTAATGAGAGCCATCCTAAGTTAAATATCATCAAAACTATTCATAGTAATCAATTATGATTCTAGAAAAATAAAGTACACAGCTAAAACACGCTATTACAGCTAAATCCCATAAAGTATTTGTGTTTGCCTCAACAGGCTTATCCCTACTAAGGGAAGGACCATGTTAGTATCCGTCTTTTGAAAGCATTCAGTATGCGCGCCTTTCTGAGATACTGCCCAAATAGGTTAGTTTCATGCAAGTTTCCGTGATATCCTTTTTATTTAGTTTATAAGAACTTTAGTGTGGTGTGGCTGAAAATATGTTATTAATGTATTTTTGAGAAAATTCGGCAACAAAAAATTACCCAAGAATCATAGCTATTTTGGTCTTAAATTTTGCTGAAGTAGATAGACTGTGAATTTTACTATCAAAGTTATTAAAATATAAATATACCAAACGATGAACCAAACAAAATTCTAACGCAATATTCTAGTGTCGGCTTACTAGAAAGCCACATGCCCCTCAGTGTTATTCTTTTTCCATCCAACCATTTCGTACGGAAGTGGTAATAATAAAAACTTAAGAGGAGGCTTTTTGGATGGAAACTGAAATTTATTAATGGTCTTTCAGGGCCTTTTTTGGTCTCTAAAGACCAAAAGTGATTGAAGGACAGCAAGCCCACCCTTCCATGATGTTATTGCCCCGGGGAACCTCAAAGCCCCAGTGGTATTGGATCAAAATTTTGAGATCACTATTTTGTTTAAAATAGTCGAAAGGCCTTCTATATGTGCTTCCAGGGTCAATATTGCCCACGCAAACCCTTGGGAAATAGCCATAAATCAAATAAATTACTCCTTGGTCAGAGATAGTATCAGGTCATTTATTTTTTTTTTCTCTACTATTGAGAAAGGTGTGAATATTTAGTCTGATTATCCGATCAGCTTGAAAGCCTTGTAATATTTCATTCGTCTAATATTTCTTAAAATATCCCTCGGCCACGCTACTGACACATAAGGCAAACCTGTTAAATCAAATGACGTTATGTGAACCCGAGTTTTCAAAATATTATTTGCAAAATCTCAGAAATGGTATGGCTGATGAGTTGCCATTCCCAGTGGTTTTTGGGGTGTCAAGTAGACCTCGATTTTTTCGAGGGCAGGAGGGGTAAGATCTAAATCGGGAGACACTGATTGTGTAAACATTACCAAAACAAGATGTCTGCAATGGATCAGGGACAGCTTCAGGAATGGAAATGAAACTCTTAGGGAGTGTTGAAGCACAAAGTTCACCTGGAATTTCAACCTGGAGGGGAGAAATAAAAGCAAGTCAAAAGATAGTGTATCTGTCAAGTTTATCAATACAGCAAATTGGAAACATATGGAGAACGGCTTGAGGGAATTGAGTTGAAACTTTCAGAGTGTTGGGAAAAGATGATGGGTCAAGGAAACTTCAATGTAAATTTTTAAAGCTACCGTTTTTTTAATGGGACATCAGGCTTTCGACCAAAGACGGGGGCCAATAGTTATTGTGTCTTCAATTTGTTTTAAATTTTAAAAATTAGGTATGATGCTCCGATGTTGGAATGTTTAAGAGGGTGGTAGTCCCACTTTCTCATTATGGTAGCCTACTTGTTGTTTGTTTAAAGTTTAACTTGGTTATTCATCTAACTTCTTCTTGTTTCAAATTTCATTTAATCAGATTAGCCACTTACTTTTATTTCTATATTTGTGTAAATTTCTTTTCCACCGTAATTATTGTAACTATCATCAACACGGACCATGATCATTTATACTTTTCCAAGTAATCAGAGATGTTTTGTGTAAACAAAATCAGATTTCATCCTGGATCGCAATCTCTCGTCACTAATCTACTTTAGAGACTTATATAAAGCAAAATCCGTCGGAATAATAAAATTGTTAGGCGAAAGGACTCGCCTTGTTTCACATAAGATTTCTCCAGGACCATTAAGGAGTTTTCTACCTAAAGAACAGTCTGTTGCTAAAGAGAAAAAATTAGGGGGATTTACGGGTCAGAATATTATGTAAATGATATTCTTTCAAGCTATGTCGTGTACACAGGACAATGGAGGGAGGGAGGGAGTGATTCGTCAATTTTGCTCTGATAAGTGACGAGAGAACCTTGACTCTTGAGACATCTGTGTGGAAAAGGTCGTTAGATTCTTTCTGAAATTAAAAAAATTCTTTATTTCACAAGTAAATGAATAAATTTTTTGTGATCTATTAAAAAGTCAATAAGATCAATAAGTATTGACAGTTACCTTGTTTGGATGGTCCAAGTCTTATGACTAGGAAAACCAGTGTGTTTTGTTCCGGTTATTGTTAGGTTGTTAGGTTGTTATTGTTATATCTCTTTGTTAAATTAAGTTCAAGTGAAATTCGTATATAATTAGTGCTAAAAGAAAACGCCGAATGAGCTGCCTTTTAAAACCCGATTCAAATAGATTGGCTAAGCCTAAAATTAACGTGCTAGCAAAATCGACTCGATAGCAAAATCACCCAAACAGGGCTGCCTTCTAAATCTCTGTTCAAATAGATTTACTAACCCAAAAACTAACATGTGTCTTGTGTATTAATTCTTATCCATTATTACTAAATTTAATACAAGATGCTCTGATCAAGCAGCCCGTAATAACGAATTGTTTGTAAAGAGAGGTCCCATAGTATTCAAAATTTCATAAAATAGAACCCTGATAACCACAAATGTATCAAAAGCAATTCTTTTTGCTGAGACTCCTAAAATTTAAAACCTTAATTATCATAACTTATTAGCATAAAAAAAAACCCAGAGCTTTTTGAAATATTCGAGAACACTCCCAAGAAGGGAATATTCTTATTGAGAATTACACCTTCCGACTGAGCATTTCCAAAAACCTTATACCCGAGGTTTCTATACGAAATTTTGCATTTTTCTAGATGGATATAAGTCACGGATACGTCTTTATTTCGTTGTTTATTTTTTGGTGTGTAGTCATATCAAACCTTTGGCCTTATAGCCTGGAACCATAGCTCGTTCCATGTGTTAGTTCCCTATTCAAGTAACAAAAGCGATCAAACACAAAAGAGGACACAGCAAAAGTGCCCATCTATTAAACCCCCACGTCATGTTTGTCCGACCCGTAAAAATGTGACAAAAATGAATATAAACAAATTTTTGATGTTTTTTTTTAAGTTTTTTGTACCGGGGACGGGGGGGGGGATCCTCAAGGAGTGGGGATTTTCAATGGAATTTCCCTTCAAAATTAGAAAATGCAACCATATAAACTATTGTTGGTATTTGAAAAGAAAATTCTAAGCATATACCTTTTTTAATTTGTATTTTCTAACATAAAATTTAACCTTTAAAAAACAATAAGTCAGGGTTGAGTTAGGTTGCAACTTCCTTCATATTTAAAACACCCTGAAAGTTGTGTTAAAATTAACAGAAAGTAAATACAATACATGTGATTGAAATAAAACTAAGGAGTGACATTAAAATTTAATTTGAATAGAAATTAACCCATGTATTTTGGAGGCTACCACCACCACCCTCCGTCCTCTGTGCGCTAAAGTTTAACTTCTGCTTCAATTTGACAATAAAGGGTGGTTTGCTTAGAGTACAGTTATTCCCCTATTAACGTGGGGTAATTGCCAGTTAATTTTAGTTTTTGCATTTTCCTTCACTTTCCTTTGAGAAAAAACTTTTTTCTTTTTAATTTGATTGCATAAAAAGACTTAAGTCTGTTCCGTGTGTCGAGTTAGTAGCGTATATTACTTTTCACCAAACGCATTGTCACCGAATAAGCCAAGTACCAGAGGGGTCAACTCGCAACAAATTAGGGGGGAAAGTATAATTTACTTTTCAAACTCTGGAAGAAACAAGTTTTGTCATTTCTTACTTTTTTGAGAGAATCAAATGACAAAATTAAAACAAGGTATTTCTTACAAAACAAGGTAATGACAATAATTCCCCCCCCAAAGAAAAAAATTCTGAAGCCTGGAGGGAGGCAGAAAATCTAAGAGGGGAACTTGCACACACACACCCATTTCTGCCACGGCCAAGTCCCACCAACCGATGATAATATTTAAGAATGGTACCACGGATATTTGATCTATCAAACGGTTTGTGGTAACGAACTGTATGTAAAGAGCGATCCGGCTCTATAGTAACCGAAACTCTAAAAGAGGAAATTTTGATACCAATAGATATAGGCTATCAAAAGAATTGGACTTTTATGCTAATTTCAAATATATAAGTTTCATTAAGTTTTATATTACCCATGAATGGTTACGAGCCTGAGAAATTTCTCCTGATTTTTAAAAAAAGGCAGAAAAACCCCCTAAGAGTCATAGAATCCTTATGAAAATCTCACCATCAGATTCAGCGTATCAGAAAACCCAACTGTAAAGGTTTCAAGCGCCTATCTGAAAAAATGTGGGATTTTATATTTTTTGCTAGAACAAAGATCACGGACGCGTGTTTATTTTTTTTTTTTTTTTTTTCCAGGGCCGAATGTATCGACCCAGTGGTCCTAGAATATCGTAAAAGAGCTCATTCGAGCGAAATTAAAAGTCCTAGTGCCCTTTTTAAGTGACCAAGAGAATTGGAGGGCAACCAGGCCCCCTTTTTTCTCAAAATCGTCCGATCAAAATTTTAAGATAGCCATTTTATTCGGCATAATCGAAAGGCCAAATAAATATGCATTTGTAAATACCAGGACCCCCACAGTCCCTGGGAAAGGTCTTTAAGTTACAAAATTTGCCTGTCGTTTATGGTATAGTATTTGTTATTGGGAAGTATGCATACAAATTTTTGGGAAGGGGGCAAACGGGGATAATATTTCCTGGGGAGGGAAGTCTCCAGGGGGAGGGAGATTTTTTAGGGGAAATTTTACATTGGGGAAATTTGCAAGAATTCCTAGACGAAATTATTCTTATGTCTTGCTTTCTCATTGCCTGCTCAATTTTACGCATGGAGATGTTAAGGGTAATTGTCCAGGGTAAATTTTCACCAGGATTGAATTGTCTAGAGAATAAACCCTTGAGACAGAGGAATTTTTCAACGGAGGAGTAGCCAGATTTCCTGGCATTACTTAAAAAGCGACCAGAAATTAAATAAGAAACAATTTTTTTTAACTGAAAGTAAGGAGCAATATTAAAACTTAAAACAAACGGAAATTATTCCATATATGAAAGGGGCTATCCCCTCATCAATGCCCCGCTCTTTACGCTAAAGATTGCTTCTTTGTCACAACTCCACTTTTTAAAGTAATAAAAAACTTTATCGTAAAGAGCGGGGCGTACGTGTTTTTGAACGTTCTAATGACTTTATAACGGATTGTAGCATGAATTTTAAATTAAAAGTGTTAAAAATATGGGAGTGCAAAATAAAGCAAAACTGGAAATATTCTGCATATTCATAGAAAGAAAAATTTACTTAAAAATGTTCTGAGCTTGTTTTAAAAAATATTATTATGAATCTGCTTTAGTTCGTAATAATGATGCATCTATTTTAATTAGAAACTTCTGTAGAAAGTTTCTATCTTCTTGTTAGCAAGTCTTAGAACAGGAAAAAGTTGATTAGGAGCTTCATTCGGCACATGCTTACATGACAAATTTCAGGGAATTTCAATGTCACAATTTTAAAAGAGGTTCCCAAAATAACATGCATATCCCTCAAATGGTATTATTATAACCCTTTAAATGAGATTGAATAAAAAAAAAAAATTCCCTGACAGGAGGTTTAAACCCAAGATTGTATTCTTGATACAAAACTTTCTTGTACATTGCAACCGATTTTGCTGACAACCCCTTTTCTGCAGCAAAATCTTTGTAAAGATCGTACATCTTCTGAAGGCTAAGATTAGAAGAAAGATATTTCCTGGAAGTTTGTGACCTTCCATAGTGGTATTTATAAGCAGGAAATGATTCAATTTGCTGCTTTATGAGCTCAATGTCAGCCGGGACTGATCTGTTGAAAGCTTGGCGTCTCTCAGGAGTGCTAATAATAGAGAACTTCCCATGTTTTCCTTGAACCGTTGCAAGCTCTGCTTTGGTTAGAGCAAAGACAGACATAAAACGGGACTTGCATGTTTTAAAACACTAACTGACTGGGTTTTCTCGCCATCATAGTCCATTTCCTCAGCTGGCTGAAGGCTTTGTATACCTTTGGAGGATTAAGAACAAAAGCAACGGAGTCTTCTTCGTCGCTGATACTACTGGAAGGAACAAACTCAGAAATCATTGATTCTGCAGAAAAAAGATCCTCCTCTGGGTCACTCTCCATCAAAATTTCGTCAATTGCATTTAGATCCGAAGGTTTCGAAAGATCAAGTTTTCGCCTGGTTCTGCGATCCATATAGCCTGGAAAAAAGGTAGTGTTTAAAACTAGTTTAAAGCCTTTTAAGAGTATCAAGCATCTTTCAGTTCTGTCACAACACTCTCCTAACCAAATGAGCTTAAATATACACTTTTACATCCGTGGAATCAGTTCTCCAGTTTGGCCATTGAGCCCACAAAGACTTAAATAAATGTAAGACTAGCTTTTTCTGCTGTTTTTGTAGAGAGAATATACTATTTTTTGGTTTTCTATTTGGGTGGATAATGTGAATTCGAGATACTTTTTCTGGCAAAAGACAAAAAATATGTATTTGCAGCTGCAATTCTGTTTTTATTGCTTCTAAAAACATTTGCAGCAGAGCTTATTAACTCTGAGGATTCATTTACAGTGAGAGTAACCTTCTGAGTAATTGGGTGGTGAATTGCCTGTTTAGCAGGATCATCAGGAATTTCCTTACCCTTAATCATTATGTGAGAAGGAAGCCAAATAATTTTCAGTTGAAAAGCCTGGGAAGACACCATTTTTTAAATCTTTTTCTTTTAGATGAAAAATAATTGGAATAACATTTCCTTGCCTCTTTTTGAGATCAGAAAGAACACTTTTACAATCACAGAAGATAACAAAGGAATCTGATCCAACTTCCAGCATAGCGTCCAGAGCTTTCTGGACAGCAAGGCATTCCGCATGGAAAGTCGAGGATCCATCTCAAACTCTAATCCCAATTGATGAACCATTCCATTCAGTAAAAATACCTATGGAAGCCCTTCCATCTTTTTCTGTAGATGAACAATAATTGGAATAACATTTCCTTACCTCTTTTTGAGATCAGAAAGAACACTTTTAGAATCACAGAAGATAACAAAGGAACCTGATCCGGCTTCCAGCTTTCTGGACAGCAAGGCATTCCGCATGGAAAGTCGAGGATCCATCTCAAACTATAATCCCAATTGATGAGCCATTCCATTCAGGAAAAATACCTATGGAAGCCCTTCCATCATTGGAAACGTATCGATTAGTAAAAATCTTTTTCTAACTGCAAAATTCTGCCACTTTAGCTAATATTAGTTGACGAAGGATTTGAGTGTTCATTTTAGTCTTTGGACAATCCATGCCAGGGATATTAGTGTTTATGACATAATCAGTAATATTGGGAGGTCTGGAGGAGGTCTGAGTCTGGCAACAAAATATTAGATTTTCAGTAACACCAATACTATCCAGTAAGAAGTTCAACTTGACAATGGCTGGACTACTATATGTCTTCCAATTTTCACATGAGAATGATAAATTTGTAGAACACTCCTTGAAAAACGAGGTGGTTATGATTTTTGTTAACTTTCATAAAGTAATTAGAGGTTAATTTCAAGAACCTTTCTTCTAAAGAAGGGATATTCACCTTCTTGTACAGTGCTGCAGTGGGCGTACTTTTAAGAGCACCAGTGATAAGTCTCAGACTCTAATGTACTAATGATTCTATTTTAGAAAGTACTTTTTTGAAACTGAGAAGTAAACAGGAAGACAATATTCAATCTTTCCATATATGATGGAAATGAGTAGTTTTCGAAGCCCATCTCGGCTGGCACCCCACTTTTGCCCTACAACAGTACGCATAAAATTCAGCCGTTTTTCAAGTGCATTAGTCAGATAAGAAATATGAACATTACAATTTAACTTATTATCGAGCCAAACTCCAAGGAACTTCACATTCCTGTCAAAGTGAATGAACTGATTATACAGAGTCAAACTGGTTGAGGGACAATCTTGCCTATGGTCACTTATCCTATTGAAAACAGTGCCAGTATTTTTTGGGATAGAAAAAATCAGACTTTTTGTATTAAGCCATATTGACAGTTTATCAATAGCTCCCTGAAGCTTGGGTTTGCAAGTTTCATGACAAGTGCAAGTTTTCATGACAGAAATTAAAATCAAACAGATCGTGGTAACGAACTGTAAGTAAGGAGCGACCCGGTTCAATGGTAACCGAAACTCTAAAAAACGGAATTTTGATACCAATAGATACATCAAAAGAATCAGATTTTAATTCTGATTTCAAATATATAAGCTTCATCAAGTTTAATCTTACCCATCAAAAGTTACGTGCCTGAGAAAATTTGGCTGATTTTAGAAAAAAAGGGGAAAGACCCCCTAAAAGTTATAGAACCTTAATGTCAAACATTTCTAACTTCGGCATCTCAGTGGCGGTCATGGGAATTTTTCCCCAGAAGAAAGATCACGGATGCGTGTTTATTTTTATTATTATTTTTTTTCCCAGGGGTAATCGTATTGACCCAGTGGTCCTGGAATATCGTAGGAGGTCTCATTGGAACGAAAATTAAAAGTTCTAGTGCCCTTTTTAAGTAACCAAAAGAAATGGAGGGCAACTAGGCCCCCTCCCACGCTCATTTTTTTCTCAAAGTCACCCAATTAAAATTTTGAGATAGCCATTTTGTTCAGCATAGTCGAAAATCTAATAATTATATCTTTTAGGATGACTTAATCCCCCAAAGTTCCCTGAGGACGGGCTGCAAGTCATGAACTTTGCCCATTGCTTACATATTGTACTGGTTCTTGGGAAGTATACAGGCATTTTCAAGAAGGATTTGTTTCTGGTGGAGGGGGGGCGGGAGGAGGGGGTTACTTTGGAGAATCTTTCCGTGGAGGATGTTTCTTTGGGGTAAGGTACATTTCTATGAAGGGGGCACCGGATTTCCAAGCATTATTTAAAAAACGATCAGAAATTAAATTATAAAAACAAGTTTTTTCAACTGAAAGTAAGAAGCAACATTAGAACTTAAAATGAACATAAATTATTATGTATATGGGGGGGCTCTCCCCCAAGTCAATACCTCGCTCTTTACGCTACATTTTTATTTATTTTTTTTTATTTTTTTGTGCTTTCAAAAGAGCTATCTATTCAAATTAAACGGTGTTTGTGATTCAGGGGTTTGTGAATTAAATTTTTTTTAACTTTTAACGTAAAGAGCGTTGTATTGACTAAGGGGAGAACCCCCTCATATTCGTAATAACATAGACGTAATAAACAAAACAATAAAAAAAAAACAAGCGATACGGCCCAATAGTAATCGAAACTTTTAAAAACGGAATTTTGATCTCAATAAATGTATCAAAAGAATGGGCTTATAATGCTGATTCTAAATATATGAATTTTATTAAGTTTAGTATTACTCATCAGACACTACGAGCCTGAGAAAATTTACCTGATTTTTTAAAGAGGGGGGGGGGAACATCCCCTACAAGTGAAAACAATTTAATGAAAATCACACCGTCAGATTCAGCGTATCAGAAAACCCTATTGCATAGGTTTCAAGCTCATATCTGCAGAAATCTGCAACTTTGTATTTTTTGCCAGAAGGAAAATATACGAATATAGAAGTTCGTTACGTAGGTTAATTTGTAAATTACGTCAGAACCAAATTTAGAGACAGCCATTTAGCAAAATAAGAGTAAAGTTTTTACGAAAATTGTGTTTACTTATACAATGACGGTGAGCCAAAATAAAAGCTTCATTAACTAAAAAACGATCAGAAATTAAATTAAAAAAAAAAACAGATTTTTTAAACTGAAAGTAAGGAGCAACATTAAAACTTGAAACGAACCGAAATTATTCCGTATATGAAAGGGACTGTCCCCTCCTCAACGCCTCACTTTTTACGCTAAAGTTTGACTCTTTCTCACAAATTTATTTTTTAAAACAATAAAAACAATTAGCGTCAAGAGCGAGGCGTTGATGAGGGGACAGGCGCTTTAATATACGGAATAATTCATGTTCGTTTTAAGTTTTAATGTCGCTCCTTACTTTCAGTTTAAAAAACTTGTTTTTTTATTTAATTTCTATTAAAGCTTTCCTAAGATTGGTAGGTACTTCTCGTTTCCAAAAATCATATTCATAATCTTCAGTAAATTTATCTGTAGCTTCAGAACGACCATACTAAAAAAAAAAGAAAGTCCCCACGCAAACACAACCTGGGACCGTACTATATTTGAAAATCCCCCATACCCTGATTCACACAGGAAAAATATTATTGTGTGATTTTCCTAGACTAATCTGAATTCACATTCACTTTATTTTTTGCGTCGTCAATTAGTGAATTCATGCCCCTGAACTATAAAAAGGAAAAACAAACTTACTTCACAAAAATTCCAGTCCAAATTAACAATATCTTAGTTAAATCAAAACAGTTTGTGGTATGCGACTCGGCTCAATAGTAATCGAAACTCTTAAAAACGGAATTTCGATACCAATAGATGTATCAAAAGTATCAAATTTTTGTGCTGGTTTGAAATATTTAAGTTTCATCAAGTTACGAGCTTGAGAAATTTGCCTGATTTTGAAAAAAAGGCAAATACTCCCTAAAAATCATAGAATCACACCATCAGATTCAGCGTATCAGAAAACCTACTGTAGAGGTTTCAAACTCATATCTACAAAAATGTAGAAATTTGTAATTTTTGCCAGAAGAAAAATCACGAATGCGTGTTTATTTGTTTTGTTTTGTTTGATTTTTTCCCAGGGGTGATTGCATTGATCTAATGGTCCTAGACATTCATGAGAGGGCTAATTCGAACGGAAATAAAAGTTCTAGTGCCCTTTTAAAGTGACCAAAAGAATGGAAGGCAACTAGGCTCCCTCCGACGCTTATTTTTTCCAAAGTGACCCGGTCAAAATTTTGAGATAACCATTTTGTTCAGCATAGTAAAAAATCTAATGACTATATCTTTAAGGATAACTTAATCCACACAGTCCCGGGGGAAAGGGCTGAAAGTTATGAACTTTGCCCATTATTTACTTATAGTATTGTTTATTGGGAAGTATACAGACGTTTTCGGGGGTATTTTTTGTGGGGGATCGGAGGGAGGGGGTTACGTGGTAGGATCTTTCCTTGGAGGAAATTTTTATAGGAGTCGGGAATTTCCCATGAAGGGGGTGCCAGTTTTCCCAGCAATATTTAAGAAACAATCAGAAATCAAATAAAAAAAAGTTTTCTTTTAATGAAAGTAAGGAGCAACATTAAAACTTGAAACGAACAGAAATTATTACATATATGACGGGGGTTCTCCCCCTAGCCAATACCTCTCTCTTTCTACAGTTTTTTTAGTACTTCCAAAAGAACTATCTTTCTATTTAAACGGCCTTTGTGATTCAGTAGTCATTCTTAAGGAATTGGAACCAAATTCGAACTTTAGCGTAAAGAGCGAGGTAATAACGAGGGGGTGACCTCGCCCTCATATACGTTATAATTTCTGTTCGTTTTAAGTTTTAATGTCGTTCCTTACTTTCAGTTGAAAAAACTTGTTTTTTGTTTAATATCTTGCTAAGACCGCTCTCAATGTTCAGTTTATCTGTTCTGACAACCTGCAAGGTTCAGTTAACCTACAAGGTGGCAAATTAATTAAACGATTAATTAAACGATTGCTTCATACAAATAGGAGCAAATAAAATTCAACAAAAACACTTATCGAATGTTTAAGGATAGTAATGATGTGTTATCCTTTACGGTTGCTAAAACTGTCAACAGTTTTACGGTTGCTGGGTCTCGAGTCTCAATTAGCAGACGATTTAAGAAATAAAAATATTAAGTATGCTCGGCCAATTTTCCAAAAGTTGTGACCTATCTAAATCGTTTTCACACCGAGAAATGATTGTATGACAGTTTTCAGAAAAAAAATTTAGTGCCGTGTTCCAAAAAAATATATATACAATTATTGCTTGTTAAAGATATATGATAAGTTTCCGTTTTTTTTTTTTTCTTTTTGCTGTTTAAACGAATCCTTAGCATAAATTTCCTCGAAAGTTAGCATAACTTTCGACTATCGCATGAAGATGCGATAGTCGAAACATTTTAATTCTTAACTTTATGAAATTCTTCAAGAAGCTTTTTTCCCAAGCGAAGATTTTTCCCCAGTCGCATTTTTGGTAAAACGCTGAGAGAATAAAATTTTTCCAGCTTCTCTTCTATGTTTGATGCTAGGAATTATGGAGCATACAATCTTTTTTTTTTATCAACTTATTGTTTTATATCTTCTTTCTGCAGGAGTCAAGCCTAAATAATTTAGGGAGTGACCTATACTGCAGGCTTTTTTCAAGGTTAAAAAGTCTCATTATAGTTTTACTACCTGTGAAGGTCGTGCATTAACCAAATTAATGAAGATGTATAAACCTAGCAGTGAAGAGAAACAGAAAAGGAATCTGTATTTTTTTAAGCAAAGATTATTGCTAGTTTTTTGTAATGAAATTATAAAATAAAAACTTTTGACGAAGTTCATGAAGATGTATAAACCTGACACCGAAGTAAGTACAAAAGGAATTTATTTTTTTCAAAGATAATTTATTTAATCAAAGATCGTGCCAAATTTTTCGAAATGAGATTATACAAAACTTATATAAATACAAATATTTATATTACAAAATTGTTGGAAAACTAAACAACTTTAAAAAAAAACTGTGCAACTTACAATATTCATTATTAGAAAATAAATATAAAAGTTTTAAATTATCCTACGATAAACATAAATAACAAGTTGTAATAACAAACAATAAAATCTAATAAAATTTATGATCCAGGTTGCAGCGGTAGCTAGCACCCTAGTAAGAGACGATCACGCATTTTCCACCAGGGCACTTCGTACCAAAGTAGTTGTCATAGAAACTTCGAAAAGGCTGATTCGATTGGATACTGGAGTGTTTAGTGCCCTTTTTAATAATCTAAAGTGATTGGACGGCAGCTAACACCACCTCTACACCGAGCATTTTCCGAAACACATCCAATCAAATTTTTGAGATCGCCATTTTGTTCAACGTATTTGATTTCCAGATAGAAATTATGTTTTTGAGGAGAACACTCCCCCACAACCCTCAGGGCAAGGGTTTTAAAATGCCCTGAGTGCCTTTAAGTTGCCTTTAGTGCCTGTTTTCGAGTATAACTCACTGTGTAGGCACCCTCTGTAAATATTTTGTTTTCCATTGATTCATATTGTAAAAGTGTTATTTTGTCTTGTAGTGATTTAATGAGAAATTAAATGAACTTGAACTTGCCCTGGGGGCATATAAGGTTTTTATAGAAGGCGTTGTCGTAGAAACTTCAAAACAGGCTCATTCGATTGGAAATTCGAAGGGCTATTACCCTTTTTAATAGTCGAAAGTGATTGGAGGGCAACTAGCCCCCCCCCACACGCCCATCATTCCCCCAAACACATGAAATCAAGATTTTGAGATAGCAATCTTTGTTCAGCGTAGTTGATTTCCAGATAGAAAATATGTTTTTGAGGAGGACATTCCCCAACAGCCCTCATGGCAAGGATTATAAGTTATGCCCTGGATGCATATAAGTTTTTATTGAAATCTTTGTCGTAGAAACTTCAAAAAGGGCTCATTCGATTTGAAATTCAAAGGGATAGTGCCCTTTATAATTTTCGAAAGTGACTGGAGGGAAACTAACCCCCTCTCATGCCCACCTTTTCCCTAAACACTTCCAATCAAAATTTTTAAATAGCAATCTAGTTCAACGTAATTGAAAGTTTTGGAAATCAGATCTTATACGATTACAACCCCTCCCACCATAGCCCTCAGGCTAAGGGTTATAAGTTATGCCCTGGGGCATATAAAGTTTTTATTGAAAGTGTTGTCATAGAAACTTCAAAAGGGCTGTGTGTACATGTACACATGTACACACATGTACACAATTGTACACACATGGCTCATTCAATTGGAAATTGAAAGGGCTATTGGTTTTTTTAACAGTTGAAAGTGATTGGATAGCGACTAACGCCCCTCTCACGCCCACCATATTCCAAAACACATCCAATCAAAATTTTGAGATATCCATTTAGTTCAACATAGTTGAACGTTGTTGAAATTAGGTCTTTTAGGATGATAATTCCCTCAGAGCCCTCGGTACAAGGGTTGTAAGTTATGCCCTGGGGGCATATAAGGTTTATATAGAAACTTGTTGTATAAATCATAGGCAGCATGATCGCGCTGCCAAAGTAAAAAAACGGGGACACTCGACAACGAGACAAGAAACGGTGACTAAGTAAGGAGGAGGACACTCCCCCGCAATCCTCAGGGCAAGGGTTTTAAGTTATACCCTGGGGGCATATAAGAACGATGTTGGCACAATTTATTATTTATTAATTTTTTCCTTTAGAGCAGGACACTTCGTATCGAAGAAGTTGTCGTAGAAACTTCGAAAAGCGCTCATTCAATTGGAAATTGGAGTGGCTTGCTCCCTTTTTAATAGTCGAAAGTGATTGGAAGGTGACTAACACCCCTCTCAAGCCCACTTTTCCCCCAAACACATCCAATCAAAATTTGAGATAGCCATGTTGTTTAACGTAGTTGAAAGTTCTGGAAATTCGGGCTTAGAGGATGACAACCACCCTAACAGACCTTAGGGTAAGGGTTGTAATTTATGCCCGGGAGGAATAAAAGGTGTTTATAGAAAGCGTTTTCGTTTCAGAAAGGGCCCATTCGATTGGAATTCAAAAGGCCTAGTGCCCTTTTTAATAGTCGAAAGTGATTGGAAGGCTTGACATTTTTATAGTAAAGATCGAAGTGGGTATAATGTATTATTATTTGTTGTTGTTGTTGGACCAGGGCACTTCGTATCGAAGGAGTTGTCGTGGGAACTTGGAAAAGGGCTGATTCGATTGAAAATAGAAAGGGCTGATGCCCTTTTTAATAGTCGAAAGTGATTTGATGGCAACTAATCCCCCCTCCACTCCTACCCTTTCACGCCAAGCCTCCCATTTCTGCTCTTAAAATTTAACCAAATCAAAATAGCGCAAGTGTATCCAAGCTATCAAAGAAAGTAAACAGATTTTTTGCGAATGGTATCAAGTTTTCCATTTCAGGTCAACTAGAGGAGGTATGAAAATATATTAAACAGTACTATTTGTGTCCAGATTTTTAAAAGGGTGTATATTGTTAAAAATTGCTGAAAATTTTTCTCCATGATATAAATAGCCGGCCAAACTATAAAGTCTTAAAAACGAAAAGATTTAAAGTGTTATTTTCTTTTTCCCTGAAAAGACTATGTCAATATAAAACTAACAGAAATTAATTTTAAAAACTTTTTTCACAAAGTAAGCTTTCAAAGAAAAGTAAAAAAAAACTCCATTAAACAAAAAATGAGCAAAAATAAAATCAAATAATCTACCAAGCGTGGAATTATAACAAATCAACATCGATAAATAAATGAAACCCAAAACGAACAGAAATTACAATAATTAACGGAGTCAAACTCAAAAAAAGCAGAAATTAACATAAGTTGGGCTCAAAATCTCTAAGCCTTCCCAAGACCAGAACAAAATTTGCACTTTACTGAAAAGATATAAATGAATGTGCATTGTCAGTTTAATATACATATACTGATATTTAGTAATCAATATGTTAATATTATTTGATTTATTAAAGTTATAAAAGTAAAAACTTTATTATTTTTTCAGTAAAGTGCAAATTATGTTCTGGCCTTGGGAAGGCATAGGGGTTTTGCGCCCAAGTTATGTTAATTTCTGCTCCTTTTGAGTTTTACTCAGTTAATTATTGTAATTCACTAGTGTTATGCAAAAACCGTCTGAGTCACATTTTCCAAATTTTACAGGAGAGCGATTTTTCTGGTTGAAAGCGTCTCCTGAATCCAATTATGAACGAAAACTACTGGGGAAAAATTATATATGCAAAAAAAAACATCGAGGAATCGAAATTTGCCATTAGATTTCGCTAAAATGGAGTATATTTTGAGATAATGGACTTAATCGTTTTTTGCAAATTGAATTTTCTCAAAATGTTTAAAAAAAACAAATTGCAAATTCAAGCTAAGTCAACTTGGTTTATGTAAGAAATGGTAAAAAAAAAATAGTAAAACATGAGAATATTAGCTCATTCTTCTTCATTTTCATTTTCGAGGTAGTCCACCGCTGTATTGTCATAAAGCAAATTTTTGTCGAATGCATGATATTCTTCAGGCACAAACGGCAAAAATGAAATCAAATTTGCGTATTTCGCTTTGGAAATCGTCTCCCCATTGGGATAATTTGTCTTCATACCTGCAAACGAGATTTTCTTGGATCCTCTCTTTCTAAAATTCATTATTCTGAACGGTGCATCTCCATCTAGACAAGTTTTGAACTTGAAGATGCCAAATTCTTTTTCGTACCTCAACCAACGTACAGCTAACCAAGAGAATGGCTAATTTTTGGTGTCCACTGTCCTTTTGACACATCTTTTCCTGAAAAATTCGTTAAAGTCAAACATTTTTTACTTTGGCATCTCAGTGGCGGTCATGGTAATTTTTCCCCTTGCAAAACGTATTAAGTTCGTCCAGTCAGCCGGAACTCGGATTGCAAAGTCTGTATACTTTTGACCTTCTCAATCCTGGCGTGATCGCTGTCGCACTAGAGGTGAGTATTTCCGGGTTCGAGAAACTTTTGATCTATCCATTCAAAATCCTCCGAAGCAATTTTGGAAAAGTAATACAAGAACATTCCGGTCACAAACATACTTCAATTCAGAGAATCGCATATGTCCGGGCACACGACTAGCTGTGTTATTCTTGACGGCAGTGCCTTCAGATGCTTAAACAGACAAGAGGCTACCTCAGAGGCTCCCTTGTCACCCATTCTTTCGTGCCAAACGTAATTGTATGACTTTCCCTCTTTCAAATTGCTTATTACGTGAATGGTAAGGTTGTAAGTCCACAATTGCCTTTTATAGAAAGCTATTTTAGTCTGTACAAAGGGCGTAGGAAGACACTGCTGGAGATCAAAAACCACAACAGAGTGGAATGGTCGTTCTTTACAACCTCTTTTTCTTTCTGTTTAGACTCGTACGCCGATCTATATGCTGCCTCATGGGCCTCAAGCTGAGCTTGTAAGACTCTTTTGGAACCTTCAGGATCAGCACAATTAATCCGTTGCTTAAACTTCTCACACGTTCCACAGGAGTCCCTGACAGGAGGTTTAAACCCAAGATTGTATTCTTGATACAAAACTTTCTTGTACATTGCAACCGATTTTGCTGACAACCCCTTTTCTGCAGCAAAATCTTTGTAAAGATCGTACATCTTCTGAAGGCTAAGATTAGAAGAAAGATATTTCCTAGAAGTTTTTTGATCTTCCATAGTGGTATTAATAAGCAGGAAATCATTCAATATGCTGCTTTATCAGCTCAGTGTCAGCCGGGACTGATCTGTTGAAAGCTTGGCTTCTCTCAGGAGTGCTAATAATAGAGAACTTGCCATGTTTTCCCTGAACCGTTGCAAGCTCTGCTTTGGTTAGAGCAAAGACAGACATAAAACAGGACTTGCATATTTTAACTTTCTCCGATTCAACAGTCACATAATAGTACCAGGCATAGCGCTCCTTGTTATCTTTTTCTTTTCTATCTTTTCTCTTCCTGGTTCGTTTCGGTCGAGTTCTGTTCAAGCAGTTGAGAAGAAATTGCCGCTGCTGTTTCTTTTCACCTATAGCCCAGTACGATTCAAACAGACTGGCTTTCGTTTCACTACCAAGCTTTTCAGAACGACTCAGCCTGCAACTTCTAAAAGCTTCATTCTGTTTTCTAGCAGGGTGAACAATATTTTTGGCACTCACATATTCTTCGCTATTGTATTTTCTTTCAGTCCGTTCTCTTCGTCTCATGTACTTCGCACTTCGGCCACGCTTTCGTCCGGAATGTGCTTCTTCTGCAGTAACTTCACTGTCTTGGTCAGGCAAAGAATCTGTCACTGGGTCTTCAACAACATTCCCTGACCCACGGGATGGCACATTCTGTTCTTGTTGGCTTGTATCATTATTAATTTCACTAGGATTCTCTTCTGTCATACGAGTATTGCCGATGAGGTTTTGGCTAATGACGGTACCGCGAACTTCATAGCTTTCCTTTCGACTTTATCTCATGTCAAGCTAACTCACAGATGTTACTATCTCTTCTTTTTGCACTTCAGAGGGAAGGGGGCTCTGGTCTCAACTATATTTTTGATATGTAGCATCTCTCTCTCTATCCTGAAAGTTCGTTATGGGCATAACTATTCAATTTCTTGTAGTTTCAATTTCATTCACTCATAGACCATCCTGTGCCAGAATATTTGCTCGTACATTTATAATCTATATTTCTTATCGTCTTATGAAACTCCTTTCAGGGACATTAATTCACAGCATATAAGCAGGGGGAGGTATTTTCAAAAATTTGGGAGGAGGATATTTTCAATTTTTTTCAATGAAAAGGCATAAGTACTTTCAAATTTAGAAGGAGGACTGAACACAATTATCTAGGAGGACAGTTGAAGCTTTTCTTTGAAAAAAATGCCTTAACAGGAATATTTCACTAACAATTACGGTCACTGCATCTGGAATTCATATCAACTGAATCTTTATATTTGGCTCTAAAACAATACAAAATTTTAGAACAAGCTATTTATCTTACTGAAGGGTTTTGACTATTATCTTATAACTCCCATTTCTCGACCAACTGAAATAAATGCGTCAACTGTTATGTCAATATCAGACGGCGTGTGGGCAGCTGATATCTGGACTCTGATTCTTGCTTTGCCTTTTGGAACAACGGGATAGCTAAATCCAATGACGTAAATTCCTTTATCTAAAAATAAGAAAAACAATAATAATGCATAGTTTTGAATTGTCTTCTATATAATATTTTAATGAAAACCTCATTTGATGTAAAAGACACTCACTTGCATTCAAATTCACTGTCTTATTACGTAGATACTCGCAACAGACCCTCTGGGATAACAGGTGTAAAAAGCCACCGTCCCTTAATACAGAATTTGGAGTCAAATAAACTCCCCCCCCCCCAAAAAAAAATCCTGAAAATTTCAACCCAGTCCCTTAGCTGTTATAAAAAAAGGATAAGTTCACCAAAACAACGTAAAAATTCTTCATCATTTTACTGAGCCTGTTGACTCTATAATGAAAAATACTTGCTTGGACTCATGATTTAAGTAATTTCTCTTGTAATAAAGTACTCGACTCCGTATTTGTTGACTACAAAAAATATTATCGGTAAAATTTCTATATACAAAAAGAAGTAAAAAAAACCATTTACAATATAAAAAGTGAAACTGATTGTATTCTATTAAACATTTTTGTTTTCATGATAGTACTCGCTAAATTTGACTTTTTGTTCTAATTATTTAAGAATGACTCCTGAAACACAAGTGCCGTTTAATTAGAATTAACTAAAAAAATATTTTCCACAAAATAAGTTTTCCAAAAATAAGTAAAGGACTCCATTAAACAAAAATAAAATAGAATCAAATAATCTAACGAACATACAACTACCACAAATCAGTATCAATAAATTAATAAAACCCAAAACAAACAGAAATTAAAATAAAACAGATCGTGGTAACGAACAGTAAGTAAGGAGCGACCCGGTTCAATGGTAACCGAAACTCTAAAAAACGGAATTTTGATACCAATAGACACATCAAAAGAATCAGATTTTAATTCTGATTTCAAATATATAAGCTTCATCAAGTATATTCTTACCCATCAAAAGTTACGTGCCTGAGAAAATTTGGCTGATTTTAGAAAAAAAGGGGAAAGACCCCCTAAAAGTTATAGAACCTTAATGTCAAACATTTCTAACTTCGGCATCTCAGTGGCGGTCATGGGAATTTTTCCCCTTGCAAGACGTATTAAGTTCGTCCAGTCAGCTGGAACTCGGATTTCAAAGTCTGTATACTTTTTGGCCTTCTCAATCCTGGCATGATCGCTATCGCACTCGAGGTGAGTATGTCCGGGTTCGAGAAACTTTTGATCTATCCATTCAAAATCCTCCGAAGCAATTTTGGAAAAGTAATACAAAAACATTCCGGTCACAAACATACTTCGATTCTGAGAACCACATGTGTCCGAGTACAAGACTAGCTGTGTTATTCTTGACGGCAGTGCCTTCATATGCTTAATCAGACAAGAGACTACCTCAGAGGCTCCCTTCTCACCCAATCCTTTATGCCAAAGGTAATTGTATGGCTTTCTCTCTTTCAAATTGCTTATTAAATGAATGGTAAGGTTGTAGGTTCACAGTTGCCTTTTGTAGAAAGCTATTTTAGCCTGTACAAAGGGCGTAGGAAGACACTGCTGAAGATCAAAAACCCACAACAGAGTAGAATGGTCGTTCTTTACAACCTCTTTGTCTTTCTGTTTAGACTCGTACGCCGATCTATATGCTGCCTCATGGGCCTCAAGCTGAGCTTGTAAGACTCTTTTGGAACCTTCAGGATCAGCACAATTAATCTGTTGCTTAAACTTCTCACACGTTCCACAGGAGTCCCTGACAGGAGGTTTAAACCCAAGATTGTATTCTTGATACAAAACTTTCTTGTACATTGCAACCGATTTTGCTGACAACCCCTTTTCTGCAGCAAAATCTTTGTAAAGATCGTACATCTTCTGAAGGCTAAGATTAGAAGAAAGATATTTCCTAGAAGTATGTGACCTTCCATAGTGGGATTTATAAGCAGGAAATGATTCAATTTGCTGCTTTATGAGCTCAATGTCAGCCGGGACTGATCTGTTGAAAGCTTGGCGTCTCTGAGGAGTGCTAATAATAGAGAACTTCCCATGTTTTCCCTGAACCGTTGCAAGCTCTGCTTTGGTTAGAGCAAAGACAGACATAAAACAGGACTTGCATATTTTAAAACACTAACTGACTGGGTTGTCTCGCCATCATAGTCCACTTCCTCAGCTGGCTGAAGGCTTTTGTATACCTTTGGAGGATTAAGAACAAGAGCAATGGAGTCTTCTTCGTCGCTGATACTACTGGAAGGAACAAACTCAGAAATCGTCGATTCTGCAGAAGAAAGATCCTCCTCTGGGTCACTCTCCATCAAAATTTCGTCAATTGCATTTAGATCCGAAGGTTTCGAAAGATCAAGTTTTCGCCTGGTTCTGCGACCCATATTGCCTAGAAAAAAGGTAGTGTTGGAAACTAGTTTAAAGCCTTTCAAGACTATCATGCATCTTTGAGTTCTGTCACAACACTCTCCTAACCAAATGAACTTAAATATACACTTCTACTTCCGTGGAATCAGCTCTCCAATTTGTCCAATGAGCCCATAAAGACTTAAATAAATGTAAAACTATCTTTTTCTGCTGTTGTTGTAGAGAGAATATATTATTCTGTGGTTTTCTATTTGGGTGGATAATGTGAGTTGGGGATACTTTTCCTGGCAAAAGACAAACATATGTATTTTTCGCTGCAATTCTGGTTTTATTGATTCTAAAAACATTTCCAGCAGAGCTTATTAACTTTGAGGATTCATTTACAGTGAGAGTGACATTCTGAGTAATTGGGTGGTGAATAGCCTGTTTAGCAAGACTATCAGGAATTTCCTTACCCTTAATCATTATGTGAGAAGGAACCCAAATCATTTTCAGTTGAAAAGCCTGGGAAGACATGATTTTTTAAATCTTTTTCTGTAGATAAAAAATAATTGGAATAACATTTCCTTACCTCTTTTTAAGATCAGAAAGAACACTTTTAGAATCACGGAAGATAACAAAGGAACCTGATTCAGCTTCCAGCTTTCTGGACAGCAAGGCATTCCGCATGGAAAGTCGAGGATCCATCTCAAACTCTAATCCCAATTGATGAGCCATTCCATTCAGGAAAAATACCTATGGAAGCCCTTCCATCATTGGAAACGTATCGATTAGTAAAAATCTTTTTCTAACTGCAAAATTCTGCCACTTTAGCTAATATTAGTTGACGAAGGATTTGAGTGTTCATTTTAGTCTTTGGACAATCCATGCCAGGGATATTAGTGTTTATGACATAATCAGTAATATTGGGAGGTCTGGAGGAGGTCTGAGTCTGGCAACAAAATATTAGATTTTCAGTAACACCAATACTATCCAGTAAGAAGTTCAACTTGACAATGGCTGGACTACTATATGTCTTCCAATTTTCACATGAGAATGATAAATTTGTAGAACACTCCTTGAAAAACGAGGTGGTTATGATTTTTGTTAACTTTCATAAAGTAATTATTGGATAATTTCAAGAACCTTTCTTCTAAAGAAGGGATATTCACCTTCTTGTACAATGCTGCAGTGGGTGTACTTTTAAGAGCACCAGTGATAATTCTCAGACTCTAATGTACTAATGATTCTATTTTAGAAAGTACTTTTTTGAAGCTGAGAAGTACACAGGAAGACAATATTCAATCTTTCCATATATGATGGAAATGAGTAGTTTTCGAAGCCCATCTCGGCTGGCACCCCACTTTTGCCCTACAACAGTACGCATAAAATTCAGCCGTTTTTCAAGTGCATTAGTCAGATAAGAAATATGAACATTACAATTTAACTTATTATCGAGCCAAACTCCAAGGAACTTCACATTCCTGTCAAAGTGAATGAACTGATTATACAGAGTCAAACTGGTTGAGGGACAATCTTGCCTAAGGTCACTTATCCTATTGAAAACTGGGCCAGTATTTTTGGGGATAGAAAAAAATCAGACATTTTGGATTAAGCCATATTGACAGTTTATCAATAGCTCCCTGAAGCTTGGGTTTGCAAGTTTCATGACAAGTGCCCTCTGTCCAAATGGCTAAGTCATCTGCGTACAAGACAAATTTTACTGAGGGCATATTATCAAAAAAGACAAGCCCCCAGGCATGCAGCCCTTGAGGGATTTTCTTGTAATTTTTGTGAACTTGGGACAGGATAATCCTTATTATATGAAAATGTTAACAATAGATCATCAGCCAAATCTTGCTTCCTTATCTGCAGAACCTTATTAGACATATATTGATTCTTGACCTTAAAACAGTTAACACCGTTGATGGACCCTACCAATATTGAGTCTTTTTGGAACTCTTTAGTCTGCTTTCTCAAAAGTATAATTGCTTTCATGATTATCCCCAGAGTTGGTTTAAGGGGACCAGAATGACTATTGCTTGTTAACCAGATTCTTATCATTTTTACTCATAATAATGACATTGGTCTGAGATAACAGAAGATGTAGCTGAACATCCTTAGTCAGGAGGGTCGGACATTCCTAATGGCTAGCCAAGCACTATAGGAAACACCAAAACAAAAGCAATTCAACACTACCAGTCTCAAGATGACAAGAAGGGAATGAAAAATGGCTTAAATACCTTAATATTAACCTTTAAACTAATAAACACAAGAAAATCAAAATTTAGCAAAATATTTTATTAGTTTAATCTTTTCACCTTGTTCTCCTTCCAGAAATTCCATTTGGTTTGTAAATACTGATGATGGTGATGAATCAAAACAGTACAAGTCAAATCTTGCGGTCACAGACAAAAAGCAAAAACATGCCAAGTCCAGTTACCGCTGGATCCAAGGACTTGGCTTGTTTTTGCGATTTACAAATTGCTGTAAAGGGACTTAAACTGAAAATTCAAATTTTAACTATGACCTTATTTGAAGACGTAGATTGATTCTGATTATACCAAACGACTTGTCGTGAAATTTTACATAAGGTGGAGCCCATAACTCAATTTCGTAAAAAATGTGACTTAGGCGGGTTTTGCATAACGCTAGTGAATTGGAGGATCTTCCCATGTAGGAGTTTTTCATGGGGGAAGGGAATTTTCCATGAATGGGCGTCGGATTTCCCTGCATTATTTAAAAACCGATAAGAAAAAAATTTAAAAAAAAACAAGTTTTTTCAACTGAAAGTAAGGAACAAGATTAAAACTTAAAACGAACAGCAATTATTACGTATATGAGGGTGCTCACCCTTTCGTAAATATCTCGCTTTTTACGCTAAAGTTTTTTTAGTACTTTTAAAAGAGGTATTTATTCTAATAAAACGGCCTTTCTAATTTCAGATTTGCTCCAATTGGCATACCCAGGTAAGTAAGGCTGCTAGCAAAAGGAACTTCGGGGCCAGACATACGAATTTCTGGTTTCTTAATAGTTAAATGGTAGAACAACTGGTTACTACTACTACTACTACTACTAATAACTCACCGTATCACCAAGCCACCTGAGGCCAACACAGCTACGCACGATCCTCCTCCACCCCATCCTATTCAAAGCCTCCCTTTTTATACCCGCCCACGAAGTTCCTATTTCCTTTAAATCTTTTTTATGACGTCCTCCCACCCCAGACGAGGACGACCTGCTTTCTGTTTAGACCTAGACGGTTGGCCGAAAAGAACAATCTTCGGCAATCTATCACCCTTCATCCGCACAACGTGCCCTAGCCACCTCAACCTTTCTTTCATTATTTCCCTAGAGAGCGGAATTGAACCACATTTTCGTATAGCCTATTTTTTGAAATACGGTCAGTCAGCTGGGTACCCCGAACAATCCTTAAGCAATTTCTCTGGAAAACATCTAGCAAATCCTCATCCGCTTTTCGGAGCGTCCATGCTTCAGAGCCATATTTGACCACGGTATTCACTGCAGCTTCTAAGATTCTAATCTTGGTTTGCAGACTTATCTTCCTATTCTTCCAAACTTTCTTTTAACTGTGAAAAAGCACCCTGAGCCTTGGCTATTCTATTTTTAACATCTTCACTGCTCCCGCCAACTTTACTAGTAATACTACCAAGGTAAGTGAAGCTTCCCACCTGATCAATCTTTTCATTACCCAACGTCACATTTTCATCTTCACTTATTCCTAGCCTTAGTGGCCTAGTCTTCTTAACATTAATTTTCAAACGTACTCTAGAACCCTGAACCTCTAAAACTTCATTCATTTTGCTCAAACTTTCATCTAGGATGCTTAAATCATCAGCATAATCTAAGTCCAGGAGACTTTTTCCTCCCCATTTGATTCCGTGGTCTCCCATTACCTTTTCTGTGCTCCTTAAGACAATATCCATCAAAATAATCCATATAAAGGGGGATAGAACACAACCCTGCTTAACTCCTGATTTAATACAAAACCAGCTTGTAACCTCATTTCCTACGTTAACCTCAGCAGTGTTATTCTCGTACATAGCACTAATCACTTTAATGTATTTGTCTGGTATACCATACAAGGATAAAACCTTTACTAAAGCTCTTCTATCAACAAAATCAAACGCTTGCTCATAATCTAGAACAACTGTTTATTCAGTGTTAAAACTCATACCATTTGTGTTGAAAAAATTTAAGAAAGAGGATCTATGATCTTGTATTGAAATTCGAAACAAATCCTGCCACTCGTTAAACAATGTCGTAAGTCTGTGAACCGTTCTAAGTATTTGCAGAAAACGGATTAAAATAACTTTATCATTTCCTATCAAACATTTCGTGGTAACGAACTGTAATCTTCACTGCTCCCCCAGTCTCTACTAATAATACTACCAAGGTAGGTGAAGCTGCCCACTGATCAATCTATTTGTTACCCAGCGTCACCTTTTCATCTTCACCTATTCCTAGCCTTGGTGACTTAGTCTTCTTAACATTAATTTTCAAACCTATTCTAGCACCCTGAACTCACAAAATCTCTAAAAGTTTATTCATTTTGCTCACACTTTCATCTAGGATGCTTAAATTCTCAGCATAATCTAATTCCAGGAAAGTTTTTCCTCCTCATTTGACCCCGTGGTCTCCCATTGCCTTTCCTGTGCTCCTTAAGACAAAGTCCATCAAAATGATCCATAGAACGGGGGTTAGAATAAAACCCTGCTTATGTCCTGATTTAACACAAAACCAGCTGCTAACCTCATTTCTACCTTAACCGCAGCAGTTTTATTCTCGTACATAGCACTAATCACTTTAATACATTTGTCTGGTATACCGTACAAGGATAAGACCTTTGCTAAATCTCTTCTGTCAACAGAATTGAACTCTTGCTCATAATCTATAAAACTCAGGACCAAAGGTGTTTGACAACTAAGGCACTTATCAATTATTAACCTAAGAGTGAAAATTTGGTCGGCACATCCTCTAACTTTCCTAAAACCGCACTGTTCTTCTCTGAAAACTTTGTCTAAAACATCTCTCAGTCTAAAAAGTATCATATTACTAAGCAATTTGCTACCATACAGAGACCAGACTACTGCCTCGTTAATTATGACACTCACTCTTATCACCTTTCTTATAAAGTGGTTTGATTAAGGTTATCCTAAAATCGTTAGGTACTTCCCCTTTTTCAAAAATCATATTCATAATCTTTAGTAGCTGATTTCTAACCTCAGAGCCACTAAAAATAATCCTTGGTTGTTTTTTTTTCTTTTTTTACGTAACTGGTCGGGGGGGGGGGGTAAATATTTACCCCAGAACTAAAAACACTTGTAAATAAAAACTATTGTCAAGTATGAACTTGTAATTTAGCTTTAAGCAAATTTAATGAAATACAATATGTTTAACATAAAAACGAACCATCGAGATACATTCTGGATAAACTTCGCTGAGGTGATCCTTGCGGTACCCCTTTTTACAGATACTACAGACCTCACTCGTCTTCCGTTCAGATAAACAAGGACAGACACTGCAGCACTAACTTTTGCGGCCAGAATGTGAAAGTTCGGCGTTTGAACTACTTGTAGACTCGATTCCAACAATATTGAACACTAACCTTCAAAGTTCTCGAGGAAGGGAGCTGATGAATACTCTAACCATCAAATCAGGCTTTTTAAGGGATAGTCCAAACTGTGTGAGGATTTGTCGGTTCTGGATCACCTTTTCTTGACTTCTTGTTGTGTTGACAAGTACTCCTGCGTTTGCGTCTGCAACATCAAGCATTGCAAAGAAGATTGCAAGTGGCCAGCGCTGACAGTGACTGCTGGTAGTGTAGTTTGCAATTTTTTATCTAAACTGTCAACGCCAGATTTATTCGCGTTGTAGAAATCGAATATTTCCGGCTTACCTGAGTTTGCATCTATTGAAAAGATAGAAGCAACTGCTTTGCTCTTCTTAGGTACATACGATACAATAGTTTTCTTCAGAGCAAAGCCGAAGATTGAGCAGCCAGACTTACGATCCCTGTGCGGAAGAAACGCTGCTAGGAGCTCGCTCTTGTTCTTCCTGAGAGTTCCAACGTATGTAGTATTTTGTCTGTTCAGCTTGTCAACCAACTCAATCGAGGAGTACCAGTTTTCTGCGGTCATATTTCTGTTTGTGTTCAAGGCCGGCACAACCTGAGTCAAAGTGGTGCGGATAAGAATTGACATCGACTTTGTGCCTACCATCCCGATGTTTTTCCACAATATATGAAGGCATTGGATAAGTAGTGGGTGTGGGCATCAGTCATACACTGTATTTTCAGTTCGTACTTAGCTGGCTTCGAAGAGATGTACATTCGTAATACACATTGACCCCTGAAAAGAACGGGCATTTCTCTGACAGTTAAATACTCAGAAAGTTTGAACTCCTTGCTGCATTCTGTAATCAAAGCACTAAGCAGATCTCTGATAGTAGCTAAGCGATCTTGACGTTGTCGATTCTTAAAATCATCAAAGCGCAAGCACCCTCGATGAATAGAAACCTTTTGACACTTATGGTTGCTCTAAATTATCTCCGTTGGTTCCGTTAGCTGCAAAGAGACTTTTGACACTTATGGTTGCTCTAAATTATCTCCGTTGGCTCCGTTAGCTGCAAAGAGACTTTCAGCATCTTCTCCTCTGGATTTAAACGATCCGACTTGGTATAGCAGACCAATAAAGACTCTCATTTCAATGTAGTCTATAGACTTTGTAAGCAAACTCTTTTCCAGTTGACTGAGCTTGTGCTTGGCTAGACAGAGCTTAATCTTTTCGTTGGTATGCTTCAAAATTTCCTCGACCATTTACTTAGTGAACAGGTTTTTCCAGGATTTTTCCGTGGACAGCTCCCGTCCTACCCTGGATGGCCCTCAAACACCAGGTAGTTATGATGCTATATTGGAAGAGCGAGTACGTGAAGCTGGCGGTGGCTGCTTAGACCATTTTGTTCTACCGTCTCTACCGATAAACACACCCACGGGCTTCTTCCACCGCCATTCAAGAGGAACGTCTTCTTCGTCTAATGTACTCGAGGTCTGGGGATCCTTTATATCTATAGAACTAGTTTGACGGGCTTCTACGTCTTCCTCTTCGTCAGAGTTACCTTCAATGACATCTTCTTCGAAGTCCTCTTCAAATTGAAAATCACGATCCTTATCACGACCTTTATCTTCATCTGTTGCATCTGATAGATCTTCTTCTCTTTCAAGAAGCTCCATGACTTCTTCCTCAGTAACTTTCTTGTGGATACTCATCTTGACTTCCTAGAAAGGCAAGGAATGAAAGGGAATGACAAAGCAGGGTAAAAATATGTACCTTCTTGGCAAGAAATACTTTTGGAATAGCAGAAACATTAAATTTACTGCTAAAAGGTTACAAAACCTCCAGTATTGGTATAGATAATTTATGAAGTAGTGCAACTATAGTCTTCCTATCGAACGTTCGCTATTCAGACTCTCTAACAATCGTTTTTTTAAAATATTTGATCCTGACAGTTTTCAGTTTTTTTGTTACGTAAGTGGTCAGGTGGGGTAAAAATAACTACCCCAGACTCCTCTAACATCCTTTCTGTTTGGACGTAGTAGATCGACTGACTCACCAGAGATTCTCCAAGGGGTGTTTGAAAATGATATGGAACCACGATGGCTCAGGGGTTATTGAGAAACCTCAAAAACACAATTATGTGGAATAATTTTTTACCCCAACCTACCAGTTAAGGGTTAAGAAACTTATTTACTACACTATCAGCACATAGAGCCTTATTATTTTAAATCCTTTTAGTGCTCTCACTAACTTTTCCTTGCAAAACAAATCTTCCTTTACATCCAAGGTATCACAAAATTTTTCATTTTCCTCTATATCTTTTAATGCAACTTTATCTCGGTTTAGCACAGTCTCAAAATGTTCCGTCCATCTCTCTGTGGCCTCGTTCCTATTTTTAACTGGAATAAGTCTGGATTGACTACTCCCTTTCAATTTATTAACATGCCAGTACAATATTTTACTATTATGCCGCTTAGCTACATCTTCCAGATCCACGGCAATTTCATCCATGGCCTCCACTTCACACCTCCTTAGTTCATATTTTAATGCTTTCTCCACTTACTTTACATTCCTTTTGTTTTCATATGATCTATCACTTAAATAATTCCCGTACAAACCCCTTCTCCTCTCTATTAAACATAAATCTTTTACATTAATATTCCTAGCTGCAGTCTTAACCTTCTTTCCTAGGACACTAAAAGGCGTAAAGAGCGAGTTATTGACAAGGGGGAAAACCCCTTCAGATACGTAATTTCTGTTCGTTTTAATTTTTAATGCTGCTCCTTACTTTCAGTTGAAAAAACTTGTTTTTTTTTATTTAATTTCTGATTGTTTTTAAACAATGCTGGGAAATCCGGCGCCCCCTTCATAAAAATGTCTCTTCCCCCGCGCTAAAAACGGAAGCTTGCTAATCCAAATACAGTTAAACGTTGTATTACTCAATCATTTTTTTTCTCTGAAGTAAACCTTTGGCGTTTGTCTATTTGCGAATAAGCATTCTCCACGCCCTGTTAAGTGTCGTAGCAACCAAAATAGTGTAGGTACAAATAACAGTTCAAATATGGATAAATCCTTTTATTAGACACTGAAAACAATGAAAAAATATCTGGATATTTCGATCACTGTGTATGTGATCGAAATATCCCGAGTTTTTTCCATTATTTTCACTGGGTAATAAGGGATTAATCCCTTTTTGAACTGCTATTTTTACGTCAAGGAAAGGCTGTGTGGTCTTCGAAAATACTTAATAAATAATGAATGAACACAACTAGTGCTGGAATAAATTATAAATAAAACGAGGCTATTTTATTCTTTGGTAGTTTCTCCAGTTGAATCTGAAATACAAAAGTATTCAAATTAATTTGTTTGATCTCTTTCAGCGATTTCAGTGCCAGAGTGGCACTTTTTTACAAATAAAAATGCACATAAAAGGGGTTGGGTAGACGATGGCACCTTTCTTCAAACACTTGAGCACTTTGTCAAACACACACAGTCTGGTATTGAAAATCCGGTGCTTTATTTTCTAGACAGTCAAGAGAGTCACCTTGATATCGCTGTTATCAGCTATTGCCAAGAGAACCCTGTGACATTGCTCACTTTCATTGCTCTCACAGTCTTCAACTGCTGGACGTCTCACTTTACGGATCATTTGAAGCTAGACTTAAGCAAAACTTAACGAATTATTTGGTCTCCATCCTAGACAAAGAATTTCAATCTATGGATTCGCGGAGTTCAACTGACTGCCCTGTCTCTAAAAAATGAATCCTGTAAACAAAACTGCAGGATTTTGAAGCGCTCGGATCTGTCCCTTTAACCACGATATTATCTCCAAGTCTGATATTTTGGCATGCGATGCGACTGATAGGGATCTTAGAGTGCTATTTGCCCAACCAGAAACTGACTAAACAGAACATCCAGATAATAAATCTTGAGGCTTGATTATTTTCAGTCACCCATCAGTGACCACAGGTTCGACTCTTAGCAAGTTAGACTTCACCCTCGAGCTCAGCTGACAAGAGCTCCTGGCCGAGCAGCTCGCAAAAGGAGAAAAACCAGGATTCTAGCTGATACTCCTGAAAAATACGAAATTGAGTTATCATAATCTAAAATAATAAAGAAAATTGATTGCCAATCAGCAAAAAGGACAAGGAGACAGCCGAAACAAGTTTACACTGTGACCGCTGAAGAAGATAGAGAGCTGGAAGAAGAGGTAACCCTGGGTGATATTTCAAATGATGAGTCTTTTCCTTGGGACTTGCCTGAGGATTTCGAGACGTTCAACATCACATGCGTGAATAAAGATGACTTCGTTCTTGTGAAGTTTTATTTGGGAAAAAGTAAAATTAAAAGTATTTATTATGAGGGGAAAGGAACTGAAGATATTGTTTTTCGTAAGAATAGGACGAAAATTTGTCTTTCCAGATATACTGGACTGCCCCGAAGCTCGAATTTCTGATGCTATTTTCAAGTTACCATGCTCTGAAATTTCTGATGGAATTGAAAGGGGCAAGCAAAGATTTACATGTAAGTGTGAACTCAGCACCTACAATGTCTATTAACTAGAGACTTTGTTCTGGTTTATTATCTATCAATTGAAGAAAATATTTTTTCATTCAAAATTGTGTCCAAACTAACTTTCAACCCTATAGATACAGGGTTGAATTGGACAAACAGAAAAACAAAACAAAACAAAAAAAAAAATCTAGAAACACCGATTCAGGAAAATTACGAAAAAATTACCAACGATTCTCTAAAAGAATTTTAACATTAAACTATGAAAATTGTACAAATTCGCTAATAAATTGCTTCGTAGCAACAGAAGGAAGATTTGTGTCAGAATACACACGAACTTTCCTATTCGTAGCAATTTGTCTTCATTTTACTAGTTTCAGGTGTGTTTCATGGTATTTTACATTCACATATTTAAGGTTCTACGGGATGCTAAGCCAATGTCCTGTTTTTTAAATCCCTTCTTCAGATTCTTAGCCAAAGTGTTGCTCCTAAAAGACCTTTGCTGACAATCTGACAAAATGTTGCTGCAACGCTTCATCTAAATCCATTTCATTTTTGTTTTCGGTTTTTATTTATTAACTGATATCTTCCATTCATTAAGTTTGAATTAGTGTGTGATTTTTTGTCTAATCGTCTTAAGTTTCAAAATGGTTCTTTACCTTTCTGTTTTAATGTTTTTGAAACAACATCCTAATTTCGCAACAAACTGACCACAAACCGATTGCTCACACTTGACTGTCTTGACGATCGTGAATGGTCACTGACGTTGACGATTTGACGTATTGATCTTCGATTTTTTTTTTTTGTTCAGCTGCTTTTATGGAACAAGATCAATTGGAAGAAACCAATAAAGAGAGGTTAAGGATCCCAGAACTACCAATGGTTTCAAAGAAAAGTTCGCAAAACGTAGGGGGAGGACAGGGAAGTTTTTCATTTTGAAAAAAAATGCAAGATACGACGAAAAGACTAGTTTACAAAATCTTGGAGGGGGTATATTTTTCTTATTTGTTCAGAAATAAAAACTCCGAAAAGGTAAATTTCAAGATTTACGAGGGGGTAATGCAAATTAAACTTTGTACGTTTTGATTACCTTATTACATACCGCCATCTGGCAGAACCAGTCTTCTGTAGTTGCTATTAGATGACGCATTATATCATTACAGCAAGAAACTTAATCGACTACGAAAATTAATCTAAGATCTTTTTTGTAACTAAAATGACTAAGTATTAGAAGATCCTCTAAGAACTGGGATGGCTTGACTTATTATGAAAATTAAAAATTAGAGAGGTTTGATGGGAGCGAAAATAGCATTATTGCGCACCTTAAATTTCCTGTGACGCCTCGCCAATTTTTCGTGTCATTCACATGCCCCGTGTTTTATTTTCATTTATACACTCAGAAATAGAGACTTTGCTAGGATTTTGAACCGATGGAAAACTGACTCAATCCCTTTGAAAGAGGTAGTAGCTAGGCTATTAAAAAATCTTTTCAGCCTTTTTTAGCCTTAGGTTGGCACGACAATACCTATTTAAACATATTTTTTCAGAAACGGAATGGGAGAGGGTGCATGAATCCCGCCTCAAAAATACAGCTTTATATTCAAGTGCTAATCGAACTATGTGAAAAAGTAAACTAGCTCAATCTAATTACCAAATGAACGCGCACGAAAAGAAAATGTCCGCTCTTCGGAGCTGAAACTCAAAAAGAGATACCAAGTTTTAACATCTTTGGATACACAACTAAGTTGATGAACCAAGTACTCCCAAATGTCAAAATTACAATCAATGATTAAAATAATGCCAGAAGTCTGGAAAAGTACTACCCCTTGAATTACTAAAAAGGGTGTTTTATTTGCTTATCACAGTCATAATTTGAAAATACTATGTCCATTTTGTACTGAAAATGTAAAATAAATTTTTAAGGTTAAATTTTAAGACCAGAAGTAGCCCAGAAAGTTTGAACAAAATACCCTCAGTCGTTCTTGGGATACTGCTGAGATGTCTTATTGGGAATTAGCATTAACAGTGCATTTTGATTTAATCTTAAGTCAACATTTAGTTTTTAAACATAATGGACAAATGGGAGGGTGGGCGTGGGAGGGGGACTAGTTGCCCTTCAATCACTTTTGACTCTTAAAAAGGGTATTAGCCCTTTCCATTTTCAATCGAATGAGCCTTTTTCGAAGTTCCTACGACAACTCCTTCGATACGAAGCGTCGATACTGGTCTAAACAAAAATAAAATAATATTACATTGTACACACATCGATCTTTACTATAAAAATGTTATGCCTTCCAATCACTTTCGACTATTAAAAAGGGCACTAGTCCTTTCAATTTCCGATCGAATGAGCCATTTTTGAGTTTCTACGAAAAGGCTTTCTATAATCACCTTATATGCCCCCAGGGCATAAATAACAACCCTTGCCCTGAGGGCTGTGAGGGGGTTGTCATCCTCAAAGACCTAATTTCCAGAACTTTCAACTACGTTAAACAAAATGGTTATCTCAAAACTTTGATTGGATGTGTGTGGGGAAATAGTGGGTGTGAGAGGAGGGTTAGTTGCCCTTCAATCACTTTCGACTATTAAAAAGGGCACTAGCTCTTTCAATTTCCAATCAAATGAGCCCTTTTGAAGTTTCTACCACAAAATTTTCTATAAAAGCCTTATATGCCCCCAGGGCATAACTACAACCTTTGCCCCGAGGGTCGTGGGGGGGGGGGGTTGTCATGCTCAAAGATCTAATTTCCAGAACTTTCAACTACGTTGAACAAAATGAATATTTCCAAATTTTGATTGGATATGTTTGGGAAAATGGTGGGCGTAAGAGGGGGGTTATTTGCTCTAAAATCACTTTCAACTATTGAAAAGGGCACTAGCCCTTTGAATTTCCAATTGAATGAGCGCTTTTCAAGTTTCTACGACAACGCCCTCTATAAAAAACCTTATATGCCCCCAGGGCATAACTCACAACCCTTGCCCTGAGGGCTGTGGGGGAGTCTCCTCCTCAAAAACATAATTTCTATATGGAAACCAACTACGCTGAACAAAATAGCTATCTCATAATTTTCATTGGATGTGTTTCGGGAAATGGTGGGAGTGGAAGGGGTGTTAGTTGCCTTCTGATCACTTTCGACAATTAAAAAGGGCACAAGACACTCCAATTTCCAATTGAATGAGTCCTTTTCGAAGTTTCTACGACAACTTCTTTGATACAAAGTTCCCTGGCCTAAAGGAAAAAAGTAACAAATAATACATTGTGCCAACTTTACAACTCTTTACTTTGGCAGCGCTATTGCGCTGCCTATGATTGCACAATTCTCTTTTATTTCTAGGATTTTCCAACCGCAATTTCTATTAACTTTTAAAATCTAATATTAGTTAAAAACTTAGAAAATCCCAGATTAATTTATTTATTTTTATAACCGACTGTTAATAAAAATTGAAATGGGCGATATAGCAAAAAAGAAAAGCAACAAAAAGAACGCTGAAAAAGAAAAACGCTAATTACACGGATTCTTGAAAACTTAAAAATTTTTCAAGATTAGACTTTATAATTGGCAAGAAAATAGTAGCATGCTTTTTTTTAATAACTTCATGTGATTTTCTGTTTCCGTTTGATTTCCTTTTCCTTCTTTTTTTTCATGCATGCTATTTTTTTCTAAACTGATATTTTATTTTCGTGAGGGGTTAAAAAAACAAGGACAGCTTAGCTCAGGTGTGAACAATACCTTTTTAGATAATCTTATCTAAATTTAGTCTAAATTATTTAACCATTGATTTTTAGATTAATACATTTTAGACTTATTTGCGTAATTTGTTTAATGCTGGAGCTATTTTTATAAATTCTGTATATTTGCAAAAAAAACTATAATACTTAGACGTGTAATACGCAGCTTTTAATATATAAAAAAACATTTGGCAATAAAGAATAACTGAATTAAACCCCACACAGTAAACAAAAGATTAAACTTCATACTTCATAAACTCACGGAGAGATGAAAAATATCAGTAGTTTTATGATCAAGCATACAAAAATACCTCAATGGGATCATAAACTTTTATGGAGGTGGAGAAGATATATAAATTTCAATGCTTGCAGTAACCAATTTATACAGATTCAATAGTTTATTTTTAATTTATCCAAATCTCTGTTTCTTTTCTTTGATTATTTTGCATCAGATTAACATACATTGCTCGTTTTATGTGTGAAAAAGACACAACAGCGTTTTATCACTGAAATTATAAGTTTAAAATAAACAGAGAAAACTTCAAGAAAGTGGGTAAATTTTTATCAATTTTTCACGTAAAGATGTTTAATTAAAGTTTTCAAAAATAACTAGGTACTTTCCTTGATCAAAAACCAGATTAATGATTTTTTGTATCTTGCCTCTATTTTCGTAATTACCATATTTACAAACTCATTTAGCATGTTCTCAGTACTTAAAGTCTCATTATTTTTCATTCCTTTTCTTTTCAGTTTCTCCAGGGCTGTGATTGTCGTATAGATGTCTCATTTTCGAAACCTCTCGATCTCGCTATATTTGACCAGTACGCTTGCCAACTGTGAAGATTTTAGAAACTGTACCAAACGTCCCAAGACTGGAACCAACAGTCCCATCTATTTCATATTTTTTTTAACATACTTTTTCTTATTTCTCTCTTCGAGTTCATTATACATTTCAGTGGGGTGTCAGGTTTTAGATAGAATGGAAGCTTGACTTTTCATTGATGTGTTAATTTTGACTCTAAGTTTAGCCATTTCTCTGTTATTAAGAGCCAAAATTAACCAGATATATTTTCATGTAAGTTGAATAGACATACTTTTTCTTACTGTTCTCTTCAATTACTGTATGGTTTTCAATTGCTGTCAGGTTGAGCTTCCTTTAAGTATTTTATTTGTTATTCTTTTTTTTAGATCTCTAACCCTTCCATACTAAACTAAATTTTGAAAAAAAAGAAAGATCTCTGCAAATGAAAGTAAAAAATGGTGTAAAAACTAAAAAGAATAGAAATTATTCTTATATAAAGCGGACCTTCATCCTTCAATCCCCCAATTAGTTCTTAATTGAAAAATATTTCCAATTGCGAAAAATAAAAACAAATGGCGAACACAGGTGTTTATTACTGACTGAAGAAACCCTTCCATTTTTGATACATTGTTAAAAAATGTTTAAAATTTTATCACATTGACTTGAACTACCTGACTTGGCTTGTGTCCCAGACGTTGGGCCTTTTGGAGTCTGAACACAAATACAATAATTTTCGTACTTATTTTGATTATGCTGACTATAAATTTCAGGCACATCGTAGTGGGCTAGTATATGCCAAAGAAAAATTTGATCTATTTTGATCGAAAGCCTGTCTCAAATCAGAAGGTAGTTGTAAGATTTCTTTGCCACAATGTGTTTTACCATCTTGTGTTTGTGTTCCTAAAATATCCGTGGAAAAAGTCAAGCTTTATCGTAAAGAGCAGCCCATTTCCCACAATAATTACTTTTCTAATTCTAATGTAATTCTTTACTACCATTTGCCAAAACACGTTTTTAGTTTAATTTTTGTTCGTTTTTAATATTACGTTGATAGTATTTCAGGATGTTTGCCTCTAGGATTATATTTTTTGTAGATTATATTCTGGCTAATCAGAATAGCTGTTTGACTCCCATCAATCTTACATACTGTTTTTGTTACAATGGGACCCCGGCCCAAAAAATCTGTTACTCCGTTCCTCTCTCCCCAGTTTTTTTTAAGTCATAAGAAAGGCACTAGAGTTTTCAAAGAGTCATCTTCCTACTGTTTGCCTGATTGATGCAATCCTTAGTTTTTCAATAGTTTGGACTAGTTATTTATATATTTGTTTGACTTATTTTTTTCTGTTGATTTTATAATCTTTCTTTATTTATCTTTCTTAATTTCTTCATTTTATATTTCTTTTTGTTGCTCAAATATTTTCCCTGGCTCAGCACTGAGGGCGCATTGTTAGGTCAATGTGAAATGTTCGTTTGATTATTATTTTTCTTCTTTTTCTTCCTACTGGCTGCAATGGTTTTCAACGGTTTTCAATATTAGTGATCAATAGCCTATTTTTAATTTATTCAAAACTCAGTTTCTTTTCTATGGTCGTTTTGCATCAAATTTACATAGATTGTTCTTTTTATATATGAAAAATACATTTTTCATTATGTCTTTAAATGTTTTATCGCTGGAATTACATGTTTAATCAGACGAAACTTATGAAGTTGAGTAAACTTTTTAAGGCTTGGGGGTTTTAATTGAAATTTACCAAAAATCACTAGGTGCCTACCCTAGATCAAAAATAATCTTTAAAATTTTAGTATCTTGCCTCTGTTTTCGTAATTATCGTGTTTTCAATATTCATTTAACATACACTCAATACTTGAGGTCGTTTGATTCGTCATTCCATTTTTTTCAGCATCTCACGGAAGGCAGTAGTCGTCCACACGTCTCATTTGTGTAGCCTCCCAGTCTGACTATTTTTCACCAGTGCGTTTGCACAATGTGAAGATCTTAGGAAATGTACCAAACGTCCCAAGATTGGAACCAACCTTCTCATGGAATTTTAGGATTTCTTGGGTAAATCAAAATACTTTTTCTTATTTTCCCTTCAAGTTCTGAATAGTTTTCAATGGGGTTTACAAATTAAAGTAAATGGTGACGTTAAAACTCAAAATAAGCAGGGAATGTCCGTACATGACGGGGATAGTCATCCCTCAACACCCCACCATTTACGATAAAGTTTTACTAATTTTCAACTGAAAAGATTGAATTTCCAAAAAATAAAGCCAAATGGTAATTACAAGTGTTTTATTTACTGACTGAATAAACCCGTTTTGATGCATTTTGATGCATTGTTTAAAAATATTTAGAGTCTTTATCATATTGACTTGACTTGGCTTGTGTCCCTGATGTTTGTCCTTTTGGAGTCTGAACATAACTACAATAGTATTTGAGGCACGTCGTAGTAGGCGCGTCAGGTCGTGGTAACAAACTGTAAGTAAGGAGAGACGAGGTAGAAGCCAAAACACTAAGAAACAGTGTCTTGATAGCAATTAATTAAAAAAAAAACTTTCCGAAAAATAAGTTTTCCAAATAAAAGTAAAAGCCATTTTAAACTTAAGCTCAGGAGATACAAATACCTGTTAAAATTCAAACTCAAAACGACCAGCAATTACTATTAAAGAATAAATGAAACCCAAAACGAACAGAAATTAAACATACAATCATAGCTAAAAACATTCAACAAGTAATAATATAAATGAATAAATAGATCTTAAAGCGAGTATTGCTTAGATTGAATATGAAAATCAAGCTTAAAACGAAAAAAAATATTTTGCTATTAAACTATAAATGAAACTTAAAACGAACAGAAATTAAATAACAATCAATGCGAACAAACATACAATATATATTAATGTAAATGAATAAATAAATCTTAAAAACGAGTGAAACTTAAATTGAATATGCAAAGCAAGTTTGAATCGAATAAAAATAACTACAAACAAGAGTTTGGGTATCGCCTCATCACTGCAGAAGCCTAAAACCTACTGCGTCATTGGCGCTTTACTGAAAACAATTCTTTTATTAATTAAGATTTTAGGGAATAAATATCAGCATATGCATATTAAATTGACAATGGCTTTTAGAAAGCATAGGGGTTTTGAACCCTACTCATATTAATTTATGCTCGTTTTAAGTTTGACTCTAATATTTATTTTAATTTTTGTTCTGTTTTGGGTTTCAATTATTTATTGATACTGATTTGGGGTAGTTGTATGCTTCGTAGATTATATGATAGTCCGGACGCCAGGTGTTGAAAATGTGAATCATACCACGACAATGGGGCTGCTATGAGATTTAGCCTACCTTCCACCCCCTAAATTGACCATGCGGATTCAAAAATACCAATGGCACTTGCTTGCGATTGGTACAACACTCCGAAACTTGACATTTTATTATATTGTTCCACAAAGTTTGAGGTGCAGTTTTCCGCTCAAATAGAAATGCCTAGAAGCCATAGAATATAACAAACCAACACGATTAGTTAGTAAAAATGGCAGAGTTAAAAAAAATGGCAAAACTATATGAGTCTTGAACAGTCTTGGAAAGTATAAACAAAATCAAATTGAATATTAGATATATATTGATATTAATTGTTGAAAGATCCACCAGTTCAAGATTTTTTTTTCACTGTAATTTTATTTTCATTTTCAATGCTGCAAGAACTGGAAAATAATAAATTTGTAATATACAAGTAATTTGTTTTCAGTGAAGCACCAATGAGGCATAAGGCTTTAGGTTTTTACAGTTAAAGAAGGGGGCAATATCCAAATTTTGTTTGTAGTGAAACTATATTTGTCTTGACTAATTTTGAAAAAAAACTAATAAATTAAACTGAATATTTGATGCATAATGATATTAATTGCTAAAATCTTATCAGTTCAAAATTTTACTGTAATTTTAATATTTATTTTCAATATTAAGTACAAAAGAAAACATTTGTAATATAATTCGTTTTCAGTAAAGCCCCAATGACGCAGTAGGTTTTAGGCTTCTGCAGTGAGGCGATACCCAAACTCTTGTTTGTAGTTATTTTTATTCGATTCAAACTTGATTTGCATGTTCAATTTAAGTTTCACTCGTTTTAAGATTTATTTATTCATTTACATTAATATATATTGCATGTTTGTTTGCATTGATTGTTATTTAATTTCTGTTCGTTTTAAGTTTCATTTATACTTTAATAGCAGAATATTTGTTTTCGTTTAAAGCTTGATTTTCATATTCAATCTAAACATTACTCGCTTTAAGATATAGTTATTCATTTGTGTCATTTGCTGTTTGTTTTTTGCTATAATGGTTTGTTTAATTTCTTTTTGTTGTGTAGTTATGTTATTCTTCCGTAGGAACTTCGGGTTGTGCCGTTTTTGAATTTTAAACGGTAATCGTGCATGCTGAGCTCGAGGTCACAATTATCCTTACTTTTATTTTTAAAAAAAAATTTTAATAAAGTTTTTTTTTAATTAATTTTTTTTGGTTTTTTATAGCAAAAAGTTTCAAGTTTTTATGGCATGAGGGGGGGGGGGGTGCTTACTGTCCGATTATTCTTCACTTAAAAAAAAGGATCTAGAACTTTCGATTTAAATCGAATGAGGCTTTTATCAAAGTCTATACGATTACCTCTTTGATAAAAACCTTATGTATGAACAATAGACAGCTTGTATAACTTGTGGACAGCGATTGACAACAATGAATGGATTGAAAAAATAGCTCCAATAAGGGGGTTTAGACCATTTCACTTGCTGACACAAAGGGATCACGACTGTTTGGAATTGACCTTAATAGGATTTTGTGTGCCAAAGCAATTTTACATCTATCTCAGAGTATATATTTTAACCTTATAATTGGATAATTATAATAGATTTCCTATGTGTTCTTCCCATACAAAACCCCTTCCCATAAGTTATAAACCCCCTTTAATAAGTTATGCCCCAGGGCAAAACTTAAAACGCCTACCCCCGGGCCCTGGTGGGCTGTGTCGACACCGGAGTTTTTTGTTATCAGAACTTTGAACTATTTAAACAGAATGTCTATCTCCAAATTTTTATCTGATGCATTTAGGGCGTGGAGGACGCGGGGGGCTAGTCACCCTCCAATCTCTTTTGACTCTTAAAAAGTGAACAAGAACTTTCAATTTTCAGTCAAATGAGACCTCTCCAAAATTTATACAAGCATCCCTTTCATAAGAAATAATAGGACGGACTCGGAGAATCCTTAAATTACAACTCTTGCCCCGAGGGCTGTCGGGGAGTTGTCATCCTCAAAGACCTAATTTCCAGAACTTCAAACTACGTTTAATAAAATGGCTATCTCAAAATTTTTATTGAATTTTTCTAGGGAAATGGTAGGCGTGAGAGGGGGGTTAGTTGCCTTCAAATTACTTTTAACTATTAAAAAGGGCCATAACCCTTTAAATTTGCGATTGAACGAGCCTTTTACGAGGTTACTACGACAACATTTTCTATAATAACCGTACATGCCCCCAGGACATAACTTATGACCCTTGCCCTGATGGTTATGGAGGATTGTCCTCCTCAAAAACATATTTTCAATCTGGAAATCAACTACGCTGAACGAAATCGCTGTCTAAAAATTTTGATTGAATGTGTTGTGGGGAATGATGGGCGTGGGGGGAGGGGGGGCTAGTTGCCCTCCAATCACTTTTGACTATTAAAAAGAACACTATCCCTTTGAATTTCCAATCGAATGAGCCTTTTCTGAAGTGTCTGCGACAACGCCTTCTATAAAAACCTTATATACCCCCAGGTCATATCTTAAAACTTTTGCCCTGAAGGTTGTGGGGGAGTGTCCGCCTCAAAAACGTATTTTATATCTGGAAATCAACTACCCTGAACAAAATGGCTATCTCAAAATTTTGGTTGGACGTGTTTGGGGAAATGATGGGCGTCGGAGGAAGGGGGGCTAGTTGCACTCCAATCACTTTCGACTATTACGAAGGGCACTAGCCCTTTGAATTTTCACTCTAATAAGTATTTTTATAAGTTTGTAAGACAGCGCCTCCTGTAAAAACCATATATACCCCCCGGATATAACTTCAAACCCTGTCCGTGAGGGTTTCGGGGGATTGCCAATCTAAGAAATTTATTTTCTATCAATAAATCAACTACGATTAACAAAATGGCTATCTCAAAATTTTGATTGGATGTGTTTGGGGGAATGATGGGCGTGGGGGGGGGCTAGTTGCCCTCCAATCATTTTCGACTATTAAAAAGGGCACTAGCCCTTTAATTTCCAATCGAATTAGCCTCTTTTGAAGTTTCTAAGACAACGCCTTCTATAAAAACCTTTTATGCCCCCAGGGAATAAATTAAAACCCTTGCCCTGAGGGTTGTGGGGGAGTGTCCTCCTCAAAAATATATTTTCTATCGGGAAAACAACTACGCTCAACAAAATGGATATCTAAAAATTTTGATTGGATGTGTTTGGGTAATTGATGGGGGGGTGGGGAGAGGGGGGCTAGTTACACTCCAATCACTTTCAACTATTAAGAAGGGCACTAGCCCTTTAATTTCCAATCGAATGATCCTGTTTTGAAATTTCTACGACAGCGCCTTCTATAAAACCTTATATGCCCCCAGGTCATAACTTAAAACCCTTGACCTGAGGGTTGTGGGGGAGTGTCCTCCTCAAATATATTTTCTATCTGGAAATTAACTACGCTGAACAAAATGACTATCTCAAAATTTTGATTGGATGTGTTTGGGGGAATGATGGGCGTGGGGAGGGGGCTAGTTGCCCTCCAGTCACTTTAGACTATTAAAAAGGGCACTAGCCCTTCAAATTTCCAATCGAATGAGCCTGTTTTGAAGTTTCTACAACAATGTCTTCTATAAAAAGCCTTTTATGCCCCCAGGACATAACTTAAAACCCTTGTCCTGAGGGTTGGGGGGAGTGTCCTCCTCAAAAATATATTTTCTATCTGGAAATCAACTACGCTGAACAAAATGACTATCTCAAAATTTTGATTGGATATGTTTGGGGAAATGATGGGCGTGGGGGGGGGGGGGTTATTTCCACTCCAATCACTTTCGACTATTAATAAGGGCACTAGCTCTTGAATTTCCAATCGAATGAGCCTGTTTTGAAGTTTCTACGACAACGCCTTCTATAAAAACCTTATATGCCCCAGGGCATAATTTTAAACCCTTGCCCTGAGGGTTGTGGGAGAGTATCCTCCTCAAAAACATATTTTCTATCTTGAAATGAACTACGCTGAACAAAATGGCTATCTCAAAATTTTGATTGGATTTGTGTGGGGGAATGATCGGTGTGGGGGGGGGCTAGTTGCCCTCTAATTATTTTCGACTATTAAAAAGGGCACTAGAACTCTCGATTTCCAATCGAATGAGCCCCCTTTGAAGCTTCTACGACGACCCTTTCCATATGAAGTGCCTCTGGAAAAAAATAAATAATAATAAAACATTGAAGCCGTATGGCCTTTACTATAGGCAACGCTACTGCGTTGCCTCTGATAGATACATCAAAAGAACTGAATTTTGATGATGATTCAAAACATATAAAATTCATTAAGTTTAATGTAACCCATCAAAAGATACGAGCCTTAGAAAATTAGCTCAATACAGGAAAAAGGGGAGAAACATCCCAAAAACATCAAGTGATCGTAATTAAAACCACACCATCAGATTCAGCATATTAAAGAACTCTGCGTAAGAGGTTTCAATCTCCTATATACAAAAATGCGGAATTTAGTATTTTTCCGCTAGAAGAAAGATCACGGGTGCGTGTTTATTTGTTGTTGTTTTTTTTTTTTTATCTTTTCTACAGTGGCGATCGTATCGAACCAACGATCCTATAAGATCGAGAAAGAGCTTATTTGATCAGAAACCAAAGTTCTAGTACCCATTTTAAGTGGCAAAAAAGATAGGAGGGCAGCTAGCCCCCATCCCATGCTCATTTTTCTCCAAAGTCGTCCGATAAAAAATTTGAAATAGCCATTTTGTTTAGCATAGTTGAAATAGCTGTGCTTTTGGGGACAATATGACCCCCACAGCCCCTGAGCAAAGGGCTGTAAGTTACAAAATTTACCCATTATTTAAATATAATATTTTTTTTAGCGAGGATAGAATGGTCCGGGGTTAATTTTATTGGGGGGGGGGATACTTTACGTGGGAGAGAATTTCCACGGAGGGGTTTTCCGTGAGGGAAGGGAATTCTTATGAAGGGAGAGCATTATTTACCGGTATTATTTGAAAAACAATCAGAAATTAAGTTAAAAAATAAAATTTTCAACTGAAAGTAAGAAAGAACATTAAAACTCAAAACGAACAGAAATTATTACATATATGAAGGGGTCGCCCCCTCCTCCACACCTTAATCTTTGCGCTAAAGTTTGACTGTTTGTCCCAATTTCTTAAGAAATAATCCTGTAACACAAGGGCCGTTTAATTAGAATAAGAAGCTTTTTTTGAAGTGCAAAAAAAACTTCAGCGTGAAGAGCAAGGTATTAAGGAGGCAGGGGGGGGGGGTAAACCTTTAATATACGAAATAGTTTCTATTCTGTTTGAGTTTTAATGTTGATCCGTACTTTCAGTTTAAAAATCTTCTTTTTTTCTATATTATTTTGATCATTTTTAGAGCGACGCCGGTAAATCAGGCTCTCCTTTCATGATAAATTTCCTTCCCTTTATGGAAAAGCTCCTCACTGGAAAGTTTCTCCTACGTAAAATAACTCCCTCTCCCGTAAAACTCCCTCCGGGCAATCCCATCCTCGCTGAAAAATATTATGCGTAACCAGGGACTGTAGGGGGTTACATTATCCCCAGGGGCATAACTATTGAGCCTTTGAACTATTCTGAACAAAATGGCTACCTCAAAATTTTGACTGGGCGACTTTGAAGAAAATATGGGCGAGGAACGAGGGCTAGCTTCCCTCTAATCTTTTTGGTCGCTTAAAATGTCCCTAGAACTTTTGACCTCCCATTAAATGAGCCCTCTTCCGATTATCTAGGATCATTGGTTCGATACGATTACCCCTCGGGGAAAAAAACACAAACAACAAATACACATGCATCCGTGATCTTTTTTCTTGCAAAAAATTCAAAATTATACATTTTTGTCTATAGGAGCTTGAAACATCTTCAGTAGAATTTTCTAATATACAGAATTTGATGGTGTGATTTTCGTTAAGGTCACTTCGTGTTTTCGGGGTTTCATTCTTTCGATATATGTATTTTCTTAAGAGTTTTGGATATTATTGAGCCGCGTCACTTCTTACCTATAGCTCGTTACCACGAACTGTTTGATATTGACGTTATTTCAGGGCATTTGCCTCTAGGAATAGTTTTTTTTTCTGTAGGTTTCATTCTGGCTAATCAGAATAGCTGTCTTGATTTTCAATTTTAGATCCTTTTCTGTCACGATGGGACCCTGTGCCAAAATATATGCTATGCCCTTCCCCAGTCCCCATATATTTTTAACTCAAAAACGGGCACTAGAATTTACAAGAAAGGCTCTAGAATTTTCAGAAAAGTAACCTTCATAATCCTTTTTTTGAATTTTTCATGCTTTAAATTATTTCCCTCTTTCAGCGCTGAGGGCGCATTGTTGAGTACATGTGGAACATTCGCTTGATTTTTCTTGTTCTTCTTTTCTTCCTACTGGCTGTACTCGTTACGTGGGAGGATCTTCCCATGGAGAATGTTTTCTAGGGGGAAGGAACATTTCTATGAAGGGGCGCCGGATTTCCCAGCACTATTTAAAAACGATCAGAAATTAAATAAATAAAAAAGTTTTTTTCAAATGAAAGTAGGGAGCAACATTAAAACTTAAAAAGAATAGAAATTATTACGTATATGAGGGGGTCCGCCCCCTAGTCAATACCTGACTCTTTACGCTAAAGTTGTTTTTAGTACTTTCAGAAGAGCTATCTTTTCTAATTAAACTAGACCCCGGCGCAGCGCCGATAAGGGAAGACCTGCGTCGGCGGGGCCAAAATAGAGCGCCTCCAGCGCGCCGTCGATGATTTTTTGGCGCCGCTGCCGGTAAGATGTCGGCGGCGCGCCGCCGGCACGATCAATATTGATCGCAAACATTAATGTTTTCATCAGTTTTTCTCAAATCCCAGCTCAAATTCACACAAGATTCGGGCCTATTCATGAGTTAAAAACTTCGCAAGCCGCTGGCTGGACGTTGGTCTTCTTCGTTGTTCCTCGAGAGAAGTTGAAATCTGGTAGAAACGACATGGCTGTGGCGTTTCAGAACTCTTGCATAATAAATGAAATAATAGATAATAGATTTGCCGTGGCATTCAATAAAATCCGAAGAATATGATGAGAAGGGAGTACACACTACAAGCACGATAGTCAAGTAGCCTCTGAGGAACACGATCATACACGATATATCGAGCATATCCGAGTGAAAGGCCCTGGGTCTGTCAGAGTGTTTGCATGGTTTCCCGTGGAATGTAACATCATTTTCTTCCTTGCCCACTTTAAATGGAAAAAATGATTGGCTTTTCGGCCTGCCTACTTTAATAAATATTGAAATATTGTCATTTTAAAATGATAGCCTCATATCCCCCTATAGGCAATAACAAACAATTTTCTATAAATTTGGTGTCATTTCCGTTTTAATCTTAAATTCCCCAGCCTTATGCATAGTCTATGGCTAAATTTTGTCTCAATGGAAGGTTTTTTTGGGAGGGGGGAGAAAAAATTTGTCAGAAAGAAGATTGTGTTTTCTTTAATCTATCAGGCGTTCAATAATTGTGTATTAAACCTTAAGAAAATTTATCTAAAAATAGAAAAAAAAAACAAAATTCTACAGACTTACGATTCAGCAGTCGTAAAAATCTATTGGCTATCAATTTCAAAACCAAACTGAGCCTATATAGTGTATGAGTCACCTTCAACTTAAAAAAAAATTCGTAACTACGAATGATGTAAAAATCTTATAGTCATAGGAAAACTACCTGCGAAGTGGTTTAATCTCATCAAACAGTTTGTGGTAACGAACTGTAAATATGGAGCGACCCAACTCAATAGTAACCGAAACTCTAAAAAACGGATGCCAGTTTTGATACCAATAGATACATCAAAAGAATCGGATGTTTATGCCAATTCAAACATAAAAATTTCATCAAGTTTAGCGTTACCTATCAAAAGTTACGAGCCTGAGAACATTTGCCTTATTTTCGAAAAAAGGGAAAAACACCTCCTAAAGTCATAGAATCTTAATGAAAAGCACACCATTAGTTTCAGTGTATCAGATAACCATATTGTAGGGATTTAAAGCTCCTATATGAAAATAATGTGGAATTGTGTTTTTTTCTGCCAGACGAAAGATCACGGATGTGTGCTTTTTTGTTTTTTTTTCTTCCCAGGGGTGATGGTTTCTGCCCAGTGGTCCCAAAACATCGCGAGAGGGCTCATTCGAACGGGAATCAAAAGTTCTAGTGCCCTTTTAAATAACTAAAAAAATTCGAGGGCAAATAGGTCCCCTCCCACGCTCTTGTTTTCCCCCAAAGTCACCGGATTGAAATTTTGAGATAGAAATTTTGTTCAGTATAGTCGAAAAATCCAATAACTATGTTTTTAGGTGTAAAATAACTCGCAAAAGTCACCGAGGGAAGGGCTGCAAGTTGTGAACTTTTCCCATTTTTTACATATAGTATTTGTTGTTGGTAAGTATACAGCCATTTTTTGTGGGGGGGGGTGCTGGGGGTGGATTTCCAAGGGGAGAATCTTCCGTTGGGAGGGAAATTTCTGATTAGTGCAATTTCTGATATATAAATTTCTGATAGGGGCAATGTTACACTAGGGAGTTTTGACAGAATTACTGTACAAAATTCTTTTTAATTGTCTTACATTTTCTTTGCAAACTTTTTTATATGGAGATGTTCCGGGTGAATTTTCTGGGGGCTTTTATCCGCGCGTTTTGTTTTCAAGGAAATAATTCCATGGAAAGGGGCATTTATGGAGTGATCGAGAAACCGATTATAGATTAAAGTCTTAATCCAATGAAAAAATGCTAAGGAGAATTTTTCAGGGTGGATCATCCACAAGCCATTTTACAGAGGGGGTGGGGGTATTCTCAGCGAGGAAGGAACTGTCTGGAGGGAATTTGACGGGGGTGCACTTTATGTGGGATGAAATTTCCACGGAGGAATTTTTCAGTGAGGTGGAGGGGTATATTTCATAGAGGGTGAGCCAGATTTTCTGGCATTATTTAAGAAACGAACCGAAATTATGCCATATATGAAGGGTTGCTCCCTCCTCAATACCTTATTCTTTACGCTGAAGTTAGACTATTTACTAAACAGGGACTGTTTAATTAGAATAGGATGTTTTTTAAAAGTGCTAACAGCCTTAGCGTAAAGAGCAAGGTATTGAGGATGGGGCGACCCTTCATATACAGAATACATCTGCCAAAATTAATATAAAAATTGTGTTTTAATTTTTCATGCATGGTGAGCCAAAATCAAACCTGCATTAGTTGAAAAACGTTCAGAAATTAAATAAAAAACAAATTTTTTTAACTAAAAGTAAGGAGTGACATTAAAACTTAAAACGAACAGCAATTATTCCAGATATGAAAGGAGCTCTCCCCCCCCCCTCAACGCCTCACTCTTTACGCTAAAGTTTGACTCTTTTTCACTCTTCCTCTTTTTAAAACAATAAAAAACTTTAGCCTAAGGAGCGAGGAGTCGAGGAGGGGACAGCCTCTTTCATATAGAGAATAATTGCTGTTCGTTTTAAGTTTTAATAGCGCTCCTTATTTTCAGTTAAAAAAGCTCGTTTTTTCAATTTAATTTCATAAAGACGATACTTTTGTCAAAATATGAAGAACTCTGTACATTGCAATTGTATCTGTCTGGTTTATATTCAAAGTAACCTAACCGACGAGAATTAACGAAAAAGAGAGCAGTGAAGAATTGTGGTAAACAAAGTAACGTTTGGAAGGGATAATTACTAGTGATAAATCACCGGGCGGCTCCGTGATTTGGTGATTTTCGGGGATTCGGGAAACCAAATTTTTCCAAATCCCTGAAAATACGGGGATAGTGCAAGACCTGCTCGATTTCTAATCAAGCTTTGTGGTTGTGGTTTGTGGTTGACGCAATAAAGCTTTGTGGTTGACGCAATAAAGAATTGTCGCAAAATTAATTCAGAGTCAGTCGAACCGCCGCCTCTGCCAGTGGCGGCGCGCGTACGGTGCGCCGGCGGCGTTGCGACACTTCGGTGGCAGTCAACCGGGCCTCTCGTAGGCGGCTTTCGGTCGATACGGCGGCGTGGTGCCGGGGTCTAAATTTAACAGCCTTTGTGATTCAAGGATTTGTGATTCAAACAAAATTCGGACTTTAGCGTAAAAATCGAGGTATTGACTAGAGGGCGAACCCCCTCATATACGTAATAACATATACGTAATAGAAAAACAATAAAAAAACAAGCGATACGACTCAATAGTAATTGAAAATTTAAAAAACAGAATTTTGATGTCAATAAATGCATCAAAAGAATGGGCTTATAATGCTGATTCAGCATTATGATGAAAAAAGCTTCCCACTGTTCCATTTAAACGAGCATAATGTTTCAGAAGTCGTTCTTAAAGAATTGGGGGAAAATTTGTAAGCTACGTATATTTATTATTAATAAAAACGTTCGAAAATAAAATTAAAATATCTAGTGCCCTTTTTAAGGAACCAAAAAAATGGAGGGCATCTAGGCACCCTCTTCCACCCTTTTTTCTCAAGTTCATACGATAAAAATTTTGCGAAAGCCATTTAGCCAAAATCAAAAGTAAAATTAACATGCAAACTTCGTTTTAATTATTCATATGTGGTTAACTAATTTCAAAACCTGCATTGATTCAAAAACATTCAGAAATTAAATTAAAAAAGCAAGTTTTTTAAAAGAAAGTGGAGAGCGCCATTAAAACTTAAAACGAACAGAAATTATTCCGTATATGAAGGGGTTTTTCTCCTCATCAACACCTCACTCTTTACGCTAAAGTTTAAATCTTCTCCCAATTCTTTAAGAACGACTTCTGAAACACTATATTCGTTTAATTGGACCAATGAGATGCTTGTTTCAAAAGTACTAAAAACTTTAGCGTAAAGAGCGAGGTGTTGAGGAGGAGGCAAACCCCTATTTTATATACGGCGACTCCTATTTATATATATATATAGGCAAACCCCTATTTCATATATTTCTTTTTCATATACGGAATAATTTCTGTTCGTTTTATGTTATAGTGTCGCTCCTTACTTTCTGTTAAAAAAAACTTTTTTTTTATTTTATTTAATGAAACTAAAGATTGACGTTAAAAGTGTGAACAAATAGCATATGAAGTTTCCGTATATGAAGAAGACCCTCATCCCTCAGTCCCCCAATATCTGTACTAAAGTTTAATCTCTTTTTAACTGAAAAGAGCTTGAATTGTAAAAAAAAGCTTCAAATAAAAATAAATTACAGACCGAACAAAGCCTTCTATTTTTGACACACTGCTAAAAAAAAGAATTAAAATGTTTTATTACAGGGATTTGACTTGCCTGGATTGACGTTTGGCCGTTTGGATTCAGACATATCGTAGCGGGCTAGTGTCAAACAATTCGTGATAACGAATATTAAGTAATGAGCGACACGACTCAATAGAAACTGAAACTGTAAGAAAGAGAATTTTGATATCAACAGATATCAAAATTCTGATTATCGAAATGATTATCAAAAAAATGATTATCGAAATAATTAGCTTACTATGCTGATTCCAAATATATAAGATTCATTAAGCTTAGTGTTAACTATAAAAGGCTACAAGCTTGAGAAAATTTGCCTGATCTTGGAAAAGGGGGAAATAGCCCCTAAAATTCTAATAATTTTCATGAAAATCACACCATCCGATTCAGTGTATCAGGTTACCCTACTCCAGAGGTTTCAAGCTCCTATTTTCAAAAACGTGGAATTTTGTATTTGCTTGCATTAACGAGTGTGTATTTGTTTTTTTCATTTTTAGCTTTTTCCCAGGGGTGATCGCACCAAACCAATGGTCATAAAACATCAGGAGAGGGCTCATTTTAACGGAAATTAAAAGTTATAGCGCCCACTTTAAGTGACCAAAAATATTGGAGGGCAACTAGCTCCCCTCCAGCGTCCCTTTTTACCCCAAAATCCTTCGATCGAAGCTTTGAGATAGCCATTTTGTTCAGCAAAGTTGTAAGTTCCCAAAACTACGCTTTTGGAGATAATATACCCCCCCCCCCCAGTCCCTAGGGATAGGTATTTAAGTTATAAAATTGGCCCATTTTTTACGTATAGTATTGGTTATTGGGAAGTATACAGACATTTTTCATTTAGGGGGAGGGGGTTGGGCTTAGGGTGAGTCTCCATGAGGATAATTTTCCTTGTGGAGGGAAATTTCCGAGGGTGAACTTCCAGGAGAAATTTTACACTGGGAGATTTGACAGAATTCCGATAGGAAATTCTTTCTATTTGTCTTACTTTCTCTTTGCCAACTCAATTTTGCATGTGGAGATGTTCCAGGGGAAATTTTCTGAGTATTTGGATTTCCGGGAAAAAATTTCCCTTTTCGGAGTGATCGGAAAAACGATTAGAACTTAAAGTCTTTTTTCAAATGAAAGTATGCTAAGGATAATTTTCCCGGCTGAATCGCCTACAAGATATTTTACGGGGGAGGGGGAGTTTTTAGCGAAGATTGAAGTTTCCAGAAGAGATCTTAATGAGGGTGCATTTTTCGTAGGAGAAACTTTCCACAGAGGAGTTTCCCGTGAAGGGAGGGAAGTTTTCATAGAGAGTGAGCCAGATTTTTTGGCATTATTTGAAAAACGATCTGAAATTAAACATAAAAAGACAAGTCTTTTTCAACCGAAAATAAGGAGCAACATTAAAACTTAAAACGAACATAATTTATTCTCTATATGAAGGGGTCGCCCCTTCCTCAATACTTTACTCTTTTCGGTAAAGTTTTACTGTTTGTCCAAGTTTTTTAAGAACGAGTCGTGAAACGCAAGGGCCGTTTAATTGGAATAAGAATATCTTTTAAAAGTACTAAGAACTTTGGCGTGAATAGCAAGGTATTGAGGAGGGGGAAACCCCTTCATATACGGAATAATTTCTTTTTGCTTTTAGTTGGAATGTTGCTCCTTACTTTATGTTGAAAAAACTTGTTTTTTTTTATTTAATATATGCCCCAGACGATTTTTCTCTACTTGATCGAAAGCCTGTCTGAAATCAGTAAATAGTTGTGTGATTTCTTTGCCACCTTAAGAAAATTCAGGCTTTATATTAAAGAGTTCAGGTTGAGGAGCAGCAGCCCTTTTCCTACATAGACTAATTTCACTTTTTTAGTTCTAATGCCAATCTTAATTTCATTTGAAAATCCTCTTTTTTTTAATTTGTGTTCATTTCCAAAAATATATTTCGGTATTTTCAGGTGTTGGTCTCTAAGATTTTTTTTTTTTGCAAATTTCTTTCTGGATAATCAGAAAAGCTGTTTCGACTTTTAATTTTGCAATCCTGTTGGCCGTGAATCGCGGCTCAGATTATTTCTAACCGTTGAAAAGGGCACCATAATTCAAAGAAAGGCAATAGAGCTTTCAAATAAGCTTTCAAAATAAAATATAGAGCTTTGATCTTCCTATATTTTAAGACCATTGTTTCTATCCAAGCAACCCTTGTAAGTATTACAAGGTAAGAAGCACATTGTAAGGTACATTACAAAGTACATTGTAAGAAGTATTAGGAGGGCTCAGGGAAGAGGAGGTCAAAGGGTGTCAATCATACAGGATTACCCCTGCTCTCAAATGTCAATTTCTTTTCTATATTGAAAATATAGCAATAGTTTCATACTTTTCCCATAGTTGTATATAGATAATGTTTTTAATTTTCTCCTAGAACTTATCAATTAACCTTGGGCCGAATATGGCATTGGCAGGTCTTTGAAAGTATATTAATCTTTTTTAATTTCCTGATAAATTACATCCAAATTAGAAAAAAAGGCTTATAACCAAAGAGATAAAGAGATATCACTTTTCTAAAATTCTATGGTAAAATTTATACTTTAACTTTGAATTTTTACGTTTTTGACGTATTTCAGTAAGCCAATTCCATTGCTCCTTATGGCGTATCCCAAAGAGGCTAAATAGCTCCACTTTCTTGAAACGTGGCCGGTTCCTGTGTGAAAATTGAAAGATTATTTCAAATATCTTCTCCAGTCAAAATATTTCTTACTAATAAACTCTCTATCTTTCTGTAGTATGAGATTTTCACCTTTCTAGTAAACCTAGAAAGTAAAGCTTTCTCACCTTCCCTTGAAATGAGTCATTTATATAAGTAGGACTTGTATCCCAGAATCTTCTTTAACAAACCTTTATAAAAATTTCTGTAAGATTATTATTATTATTATTATTATTATTATTATTATTATTATTATTATTATTATTAAGATTATTATTATTTCAATATCATATAACAATCTTGGAAGATTTATCAAACTATTGAACGATTTATTGAACTTTGATCTATCTTCAAAGATTTATTTATGAACCTTTGTGTAAAAAAGAAGTAATTCTTCATGATTTTGGATTCCAACCGTCGGGGCTACATGGGTTGTACTGATTTCACAGAGATGTTTTTATAGTATTTCGACCTTTCTGACTCGAACTGCTACTTAGTAATTTCCACAAAAACACGCTTTTGAACGCGATAGACCCCAGTGGAGAAAAAACGTGCAGAATCAGCTTTTAAATAGAGCATCAGCTTTTAACCTAAATAGAGAGTTTTTTAACTTATTTAAGTAGAGAATCAGCTTTTAACTAGCAATTTCCATTTGAATGAAATAACTTTCTGAATTCTAAGAGCACTGGCTCAATAAAATCAACCCTTGTGATTGAAAACAAAAAAAAGAACATTAAATAAACGCGAACCCGTGACACATTTTCATAGTTTGGAGCTTGAAAATTTTAGAAAGCGGTTCTTGGACATCCAGAATCTGTTAATGTGCTTTTCATCAAGGTTATATCTATTTTCAATGGTATTTCCTCCCCTTCTTGAAAGGTACACAAATTTACATATGCTAATAACTTCATCGTTATAACTAATTGACGCCCTGGACCTATCTTTTACTGGGGGTTGTCCAGACTAACTACATCACCACGATTTTTATAATGCCCGTACAGTATTATATTTTTGTCCTATTTAACAACATCTTCCAGATATTCCGCAATTTTATCCATAGTGTCCATCGTACGTCTCCTGAACTAATGTTTTACAGCCCCTTTACTTCCATTTTTTCTCTATTGTTTTCATATATCTATGACTCTGAAAACTACTACTACTACTACTAACAACTTCGTATGCAAAACCATTCTGTCTACTATCAAGCTTTTGCCAATACTCTTATCTGTTTTCCAATTTCCTTCCCTAAGATATCTGTTGATACTTCATGAACTGTTTTCCTAAAATCTTTTCAACCACCTTCTACGTTGTTAGTCCCTAAACCCTAAAATTTTCTATCCGTTTTTTTTAATGTTTCTAGAGCTCTGTTTCTGATCTATCAAGGTAACAAATACCTTGTAAGTTTTTTCCCCTCGTACGTTTCGATTTTAAATTAATTTTGATATTGTCATATTATACCCACTATTAACATCAAATACAAGAGAACCGAGCTCTGTACGGTAAAGCGACTTTTAGATTATAATTAAATAAAAAAACAATTTTTTTTAACTGAAAGTTAGGAGCGACATTACAATTTAAAGCGAGCAGAAATTACTCGGTATATGAAAGGGGCTTTCCCCTCCTCATCGCCCCGCTCTTTACGCTATTGTTTTAAAAAGTAGAGTTGTGACAAAGAGTCGAACTTTAGCGTAAAGAGCGAGGCGTTGAGAAGGGGAGAGCCCATTTCATATACGGAATAATTTCTGCTCGCTTTAAGTTTTAATGTCGCTCTTTAATCTCAGTTTTTTTTTTTTTAAACTTTTTTTTTTTATTTAATTTCTGAACATTTTTCAACTAATTCAGGTTCGAATTTGACTCACCGTACATGTAAAATTAAAACCAGATCTCTTTACCAACTTTGGCAGATTTTTTTCGGATATGAAAGGTTTGCCTTTCCTCAAAGCTTTGCTTTTTGTGGTAAAGCTGTTAGGACTTTTAAAAAAAGCTTCCTATTCTAATTAAACGGCCCCGGTGTTCCAGTAGCCGCTCTTACAAAAATGTGACAAAAAGTCAAACTTTAGCGTAAAGAGCAAGGTATTGAGGAGGGGGCAATATGGAATAATTTCAGTTCGTTTTTCAAATAATACGTAAATCTGGCTCACCCTCTATGAAATATACAATTCCCCCTCACGGAAAACTCTGTGGAAATTCATCCAACGTAAAGTGCACCTCCCTCTCCCCGTCAAATTGCCTCCAGGCAGTTCCATCTTCGCTGAAGATCCCCCCTCCCTGTAAAATTGCTTGCGGACGATTCAGATTGAAAAATTCTTCTTAGCATTCTTTCATTTGAATAAAACTTTAATCTCTAACCAGTTTCTCGATCACTCCAGAAAATACCCTCTTCCGTGGAAACTATTTCCAGGAAATGAAGACACGCGGAAAATTGTCCCCGGATAATTCCCCTGGAACATCTCCACATGAAAATTTCGGCAAAGAGAATGTAAGACATTTAAAAGTAATTTTGTATAGGAATTCTGTGGAATCCCCCCACATATAGGAATTCAATGTAACATTTCCCTTGGAAAATTCACCCCAGAAATTTCCTTCCCCAATGAAGACTCTCCCTATAGAAATCAACCCCAAGGACACCCCTCCTAAAAAGGTCTATATACTTCCCAATAACAAATACTAAACGTAAACAATGGGCAAATTTTATAACTTACAGGCCCCTCCCCAGGGTCTGTGGTCGGTGATCTTACCTCTAAAGACATGGTTATTGGATTTTTCATCTATACTGAACAAATTGGCTATCTCAGAATTTTGATCAGATAACTTTGAGGGAAAATTGGGTGTGGAAGGGGGCCCTATTGCCCTACAATCTTTTTGGTCACTTAAAAAGGGGACTAGAACTTTTAATTTCCGTTCGAATGCGCCTTCTTCCGATCTTTTAGGACCATTATTTCAACACGGTCACCCCTGGAAAAAAAAACAATAATCACGTATTCGTCTTCTGGCATAAATAGCAAAATTCCACATTCTTGTAGATAGGAGCTTGAAACTTCTACAGTAGAATTTTCTGGCACGCTGAATATGATGGCGTGATTTTCATTAAGATTTCTAGAATTTTAGGGGTGTTTACTCCCTATTTAAAAAATCAGGCAAGTTTTCTCAGGCTCGTAACTTTTTATGGGTAACAGAAAAACTTGATAAATTTTATATATTTGGAATCAGCATAATAAGTTAATTCTTTTAACGTATCTATTGATATAAAAATTCCGTTTTTTAGGGCTTCGGTTACTATTGAGCCGATTTGCTCCTTTCTTACAGTTCATCACCACAAACTGTTTGAAAAGGTGTCCGGTGTTTTGGTTATTCTATTGTTTATAACTATATTCCTATACCCACAAAATTTGGGTTAAGCCAGGATATCAACTATCTCTATTTTTACCAACCTAGACAATAAAGCTCTCCAACAAAAGTTCCATATTTCTACCTAGGATTCAGTGGCGTCAATTCACGAAGATGTAGGGGGGGGGGGGACAAGGATTTTTCCTTATGTTTTTTTTTATGAAAACAGAAAAGCACAGAACAATATCTAGTGAACATATCTGAAATAAGGGGAGAGGACGAAAACCTCAATAAAAGGAATTTTTCAGACTTTGGGGCTGGGCCGCCATTTGACGTCATTGCTAGAAACTTCTCTATTTGCAGTTGAAACTGTACGTGACATCCATGATAACCATACTTGTTTCCGTCAGTCATTTCTACAGGTACACTGGCAAACACTTCTGTGACTTTTTGTCTCAGATGGCACTTTTTTCTCAGATGGCACTTTTTGTCTCAGATGGCACTCTAAATGGCACTTTTTAGTTCAGTAATTTTAATTTGCGGCTAAAATGTTATTACAATCATTATGATTGTTATCAATAAAAGCTTCCTCGTTCTGCAGTGTCTCCTGGTTTGTATTAAATAAAAAGAACAGTTTTTTTTAACTGAAAGTAAGAAGCGACATTAAAACTTAAAACGAACAGAAATTATTCCGTATATGAAAGGGGCTATCCCCTCCTCACCGCCTTGCTCTTTACGCTAAAGTTTAACTCCGTTTCACAGCTCTATTTTTTAAAATAATAAAAAACTTTAGCGTAGAGAGCGATGCGTTGAGGAGGGACAGCCCCTCTCATATACGGAATAATTTCTGTTCCTTTTAAGTTTTAATGTCGCTCCTTACTTTCAGTTAAGAAAAAACCTGTTCTTTTTATTTAATACAGACCAGGAGCTATTCCTCCGTCGCAAGTCTACCAGAAGATTCTTAAACAAGATTGCGACTGGACAGCAAGAATTCCCCGGTTCTGCAAGTTGAATGGATTCTTTGTGCCAGTTTGAGGTGATATTCGTCACTGCACTAGACAGTTTTCAGCCCTTGGTGATACATATTTATCAAGTATGGTGCAATACTGTGTTGTTTACTAGGCCATAATTTCTGAGAGGGGTGCCACTCTGCGAGGCCACTAGAATTTATTTTGGAGGGGAAGAGGGCTAGTGGGATTAAGAAAAAATGCAAAAAAAACAACTGAAAATTAATGCGATATTCCGGGGATAATAGTTAAAATCTTTACGCTCTGAAGAAAGAGGAAGGAAAAACCTAGACCCAAAGGCCCGTCGTTCGTACCTACTAAAATCCTATTACAAATACAAAGTAATTATAATGAACTGTTAAACAATATTAAAATTATCTGAACGAATGGCAATAGCAGTGGATATAATATAGACGATTCATTTTTGTGTTTATATAGGCCTTCTTTGAGGTTAACTTGTTGAATAGTTGCAATTCCTTTCCCTGAACTGTATTCCGGAAAAAGAGATTGTTCAAAGCCATTTTGACCCCGATTTAGTATATTTTTTATTAACAGAGCCTTTTCTGACAGAGAAGAGATGAAAAATATTTTAAGATTGCATTAAAATCTTAATTATTGTTTTTTTTTCTAACCCGTCTTCACTCTGCTGAAGGTAACAGTTATACATGGTAATAGTTTCTGTTGAGAAAGTAGTTTTTAATATATAAGTATGATGCAAAATAAGATATAGATGGTTCCACATAATGATGCATTATAAACTGGCAGATGTTACACTTTCCATTAGTAAATTTATAATGATGAGACCAGTCAACAACAAGGATAATGTTAGAATACTTTTGAAGGATAAAACGGAAAGAAAAAACCGGAAAAGACAAATTAATAAAACTATGAAGTTAAATTCATCACAGCAGGGACAAAATAAAGTCTCTGTTAAACGTCTTAAAAGCGTTAAACGTGAAAGCGTGTAAAAATAGTTTTAACATTTTAATTTGCCTCCAAATTTTTGCTTGTATCATAAATAAAAAATTAGAGGAAAAAATTAAACAAAAAGTATTTGGCTGGGACTTATTTAATAAATATATTAAATAAGATAAGATATTGTGTATTTCAAGCCAAAATACGGTCATGTACATAAACGACATACAAGATTAACTAATTACAACACTCATCACAAAAATAAAGAAGACATAAAGGCTACTCTCTTCTTTTTGCAAAAAACTGAATAAGTAAAATGAAAATAAGTAAAAGGTGAAAAAATGGTTCTAAGTTCATAACTAGTTTCCAAATCTTTTCTTGTGTCATTATGAACTTGAAGATTCAAGTTCTCCCTAGAAAATTGTTATAAAGTTATTTTGTTAACATGAGAACGCTGGTCATAACTACAATAGCAAATACTTCCATTTTTTGGATTTAATTTTAAATTCGATCAGAAATTATTGAAAGTGCAGTTTAATTTCATTAGAATTTAAACTTCATTTAATCAAATTACTTTCACTGTTGTCCTATCTTTTACTTTTCATTGGTTAAATATAAAAACAAACCTAGCAAAAACAAAAGGAATTCTGGAGGAGCTTTAAAGCATAAAACTAAAGGAAAAGGAAAGCAAAGAGAAGAAAAACCAAACAAAAACTTGTTCTCACGGACGAGCTTCAACGAGTCTCCAAATATTTCTTGTACAATTTATAAATTTAAATTTATCACGAAACATTGATTTCAAGACATTTTTGTAAATTGGGGATCTTAGATCATAACTAAAACAGCAAATGTTTAAACTACATTTGAATTTAATTTCGATAAAATAAAAGTTCAAAATAGGGATAAAATCCTTTTTAAGAGACAGTTTATAGAAATTCACAAAAATACCAGATATTTTGGTCACATATAGGCTAAAGTGACCGTCATCAGTAGTAAAAAGAGTTTTACTACTGATGACGGTCACTGTATATGTGACCGAAATATCTGGCATTTTTGTGAATTTCTATACACTGTCTATTAAAAAGAATTTTATCCCTATTTTGAACTTTTATTTAACGTCATGGAAAGGCAGTGTGGTCTCCGAAATTATCTACGTCAAATTTAATTTCAGAAACATTTACCTTACTCAGAAATTATTGAAAACACAACTTAGTAGGCATATTATTAAAATGTGATTCGGTTTGGTTTAAAAGTTTGTTTTGTTTGAAAGCTGATGTAAGCATTAAGTAACTAAAAATATTGATTCAACACAAATATGATTGATTTTTCAAAAATATTAGAGTCTTTATTGCTTAAAAAAAATTTACTTAAAATCATCTTACTTAAACAGCAATGTTCTATTATTATATACAATTAACAATATTAATAACAATATAATATTAATAACAATTAACAATATTAATTATTAACAATATGTTAATAACGTAATGTCGAAAATAAAAATTCAATGAAGTTTCTATGTTATATTAGCTAACTTGTCAAAATTCAAAGCTTGTCATCGGCCACAAGAATGTCGATGTTTGCCATTTTCTTAAGTTCACCACTTTTGACTTATCACTTTTAATGTTTTCTTTTTTCCCAGCGAACATGTCTCTGAACTTATCGCATTGACAAAGAAAAATCGACATATCGCTTTGACAGTCAGACAGCTGAAATATTTCCCCGTCAAAAGTGTGAATCACCCTTCATTTTATTGCTGGAGGAATAACATTCCATCTATTCAAATTTAAACACATGGACTGTTTTTATATCGTCAGAGACAGGAACCATATTTTTAGTTCCCGACCACAAAGCGTTGGCAGTTTTAAAGGATTGAATCAGAGTAACAATCTAAGGTATTCCCAAAATACCTTCTGGAAATAAGATGACAGATTTTGGAAATATTCAGAAAATTCGTAATCACAGTCCACTGGAGTCAGATCAATAGAGACGTCACATATACAAGAAAAGGGGCCAATTTTTTTGGGTGGTTGGAAGAAAATTCAGAAGGTAAAATTTTAGCATAAAGTGCTACGATGCCAATTTTGTAAAGGAGGAAGACCTCCTCCACACAAGACAAAGTGTTTATTTCTGATAGCAGTGATTAAACGTTTAAACTTTTGGTTAAACGTTTCGCAAATAAAAAAGAAATTTTTATTTATTTATTTTATTTATATTTTATTTACTTATTTATAGTCACATATTTATAGTCAGACATTTACTCTTAAAAGAAAAGCAAATATCTTTGAAGCTTTATAATAATGCGTCATAAATTCATTTATATTGTACCGTAGTTTTGCCGATTATATTTCTATATTTCTTATTTGAGCACGATTTCACTGCGATGTTTGTATCTTTTACCTAAGTACCTTGACTGGTAAAGATAACAGCCAGTTCTGAAAGGCAGGATGAAGCCTAGCAATGTCATCAGCCTCTCCCATTAGGAAAATGATGCTCTCCACTTGTAGTAGTGTCAATAGATAGGATGTGTCCTGGGGGTTTAGGGAGTTCCCCTCCCTGAAATTTTTGTCTGACTCGTTAAAACGTAAAAAAAAGAATATAAATAAATTTAATGCGTATTAAAAGATTTTTTAACCCCCCGCCCCTGCAAACAAAAATCCTGGATACATTCTTAGTCAACAGTGACTAAACATCCCGAGAAGAAAAGGAAAATAAAAGTATTGACACCCCAACCCCCCCACCCCCGAAAAAAAAAAAGAAAAACGAGGTAGGTATCTTTGAAGTTTTACGATAATGAGTCATAAAATCAAATAAAGTTTAAATTCTCTGGTGCAATCTTATCCAGTGATTCCATTTTTGGAGGTGACTTTTTTCAAAGGGAGACACCATCTATTATTCTAAGAACGAATGCATAAATTCTAGCGTAGTTTCGACATTGAATGAATTTGGAAATTTGCAAAATTTTAAATGATGGTATTTCTGTGATCGAAATGTACGTAAAAAAACTGTAGGTATTTTTAATATTTTTACTAAGCAGTTACAACCTCAGAGGTATGAGGTTGAAAACACTTTTTTCAGAGTATCAAGTTATATGGAAAACACATGATCTAATATAGAAAATTAGAAAGTCTTGGTCATTTTTTGGAAGGGGGGGAGTAGGAAGGCAACTTGAGAACTAAAGCGACTAAAGTTTAAACTTCAGACTCGGAAAAAAAGCAGCATCGCGTAAAGCAACTTTTAAAATATTTGTTGCCAGTATTTTAAATATAGAGTCTTAAAGTTGTAGATTTTACATATTTTTTTTCTTTGATTAAGAGCACCCCTGTCACCTTGTACTAAAAAATTTCTTATCCAGGTTCCCAAAAGACATAGATGTTTTATAGTCCTAATATTGAAATCGTCATAGACGCTTCTTTTATGTATAAAACTATATAAAATTTCAAGAAAGACTTTCTCCATATATGCAGTTTCTAAGCCATGTAAAAAAAAAAAAAAAAAAAAAAAAAAAAAAAAAAATCCCCATTTCCAAAACCAGCGGATTCATAATGATTTTTAATTTTAAATTGGTCTGAGTCCACCTCATGAATTAAAGCGACGAGCGGATATCACCGTTGATAAACTTCAGACTCGGAAAAAAAATAAACAGCATCGCGTAAAGCAGCTTTCAAAGTATTTTGTTGCCAGTATTTTAAATATAGTCTTAAAGTTGTAGATATTTTTTGTCTTTGATTGAGAGCACCCTTGTCAACTTGTACTAAAAAGTTTCTGATCGAAGTCCCCAAAAGACACAAATATTTTGTAGTCCTAATATTGGAATCTCCATAGGCACTTCTTTTATGCATAAAATTTCAAGAAAGACTTTCTCCATATTTGCAGTTTCTAAGCCGTGAAAAAAAAAAAAAAAAAAAAAAAATCCCCATTTCCAAACCCAGAGGATTCATAATGATTTTTAATCTTTATGAATCCATTATAAGTCCACCTCATGAATTAAAGCGACAAGTGGATATCACCGTTGATGCAGCATCAGAACATAATATCGATAACCAGCTAATTTATCATAGATGTAGATTTTGGATCAGTTCAAGTCCTAAATTCTCCTAGAAACGCAGAAATAACTGTTCCAGGCTTTAACTTTTCTTTGCTTGAATAGGTCATCAAAATAATTCGTAAATTTCCGTTAAAGCAACTTTTAAAATATTTGTTGCCAGTATTTTAAATATTTTTTTTTTCTTTGATTATCTTAAAAGTATTTTTTTTTCTTTGATTAAGAGCACCCCTGTCACCTTGTACTAAAAAATTTCTTATCCAAGTTCCCAAAAGACATAAATATTTTATAGTCCTAATATTGAAATCGTCATAGACGCTTCTTTTATGTATAAAACTATATAAAATTTCAAGAAAGACTTTCTCCATATATATGTCCTCCTGCGTCTGTTCCTGCATGATATAATGGAGGTAGATTCACTTCCATTAAAAGAGCACCAATATTTGAGGAACGTGAACAATTTCTCCATATAATAATCTCCATATATGGAGACTTTCTCCATATATTATCTCCATATAAAAGACTTTCTCCATATATTTCTCCATATACTTTCTCCATATATAGGAAAAATAATTCGTAAATTTCCGTTATAGTAGGATAAGTTTGAAGCTTCATAAAAACAAATTGCAATTACTGTGGATTGCTTGAAAAAGTAGATATTACCAATCGAACCGTTACAAAAACATTCCTGCTTTGCCGTAGTTCAATGAGTTCAAAAGACTTTTTTTTAACATTAGAAGGCCTATTCTGTTCCTAAGCAACCAACTCATAGATCAATATTCCTCCAATTTTTATCCACCGACTATATTTCTTAAAAATGCCGAGTAAATTCGACCTTTGAATTCTGTCGCGGAATTGTCCCGAAGCCAGGGTAGATCACCCTAATACAAAAAGTAACGAAAAAAAAATTGTTCACGTTCCTCAAATATTGGTGCTCTTTTAATGGAAGTGAATCTACCTCCATTATATCATGCAGGAACAGACGCAGGAGGACATGTGTCTTACCGAGCATTTCCTTCCACCACATCTTTAAACACCAAAAATACACGTGGGTGCCTAACTTTGGATCGCATCATAAAATTTCCAGCTTTTTAGTCATACATTTTGTAAGCCTTGCCCAATCTCCTGAAAGACTTCCCCACTCCCATGGAAAACACTTTTTGAGGGCAGCCATGAAGGCCGTACCCAGAGGGGGGGGGGAGTAGGGGGGCTTGAACCCCCCCACCCCCCCCCCAAAATGTTCGTTTGACTCGTAAAAACGTAACAAAAATGGATATAAACAAATTTTGTATGTGTTTTTTGAGGTTTTTGTGTAAACTCCCCCCCCCCGAAAAAAATCTTCAAGTAAAACTCTCTCCAAAATAAAATCCTAGTTGCAGCCATGTTCTTAAGTGTAAATACATTTATGACATTTGACTCTTGTTTATAGCTTTTTTTAGCTGTTTTATTTACTATAGTCAAAGTACTTCTAATTAAAAATTTCGCTAGAAAATTCTAATCTAAACACCTATTTTTTATGACAATAAATATGCATCAAAGCCAATAATCTTAAACGTGGCTCTTAATATATTCCTTCTGAGTAGAATACATACAATTAGGCCTTCTAACTTTACCTCTCAGTCCTTTTATAGAAGATGGTGATTAAAGCTGTTCCCATTCAATTGCATGCCCTCAGGTTTTGCTGTGTCGTAATTTTGGCAATCATGCCTTGTGCCAAAAAAGGGAACCACGTGGAGATACGACGAGATTCCTGAGAAATTATAATGCTTTTCACCGGACATATTATTTATACGACCTTTGCTAAATTCCATATCTCGGAAAAGATCTAATAATTCATATAACCTGAAAATTAAACGCTATGTAGGGTATTTAACCTTAAAATAAAGACTTGAAGTAACAACAATCTAAATAGTAGAAATTGGAAACCTGCATGCAAACCCTCTCCCGTTCTTAGAACTCGATCATATTATAACAACTTGTCTTAAGTATGCTTTACTGTTTTTCGTTGTTGTTTTTTGGTGGGAGGGGATGCAAGATATTCAGTCAACCTGCATGATAAATAGACCAATGAAGAGATGTAGAAACCCTCTTTGAATCGCCAAAGGGGCTATTCCGAAGGGTCCCCGTTCCATAAAATCGACAAAATTATACTACTATTTGGAATCTACCTTTTTTTTTCTTTTTTTTTTGAGTCTTGTAATTTCATTCTCATATATATGAAGGATTCTTTTCGTCACTTGCATTAGAAAATACTTTTTTTAAACTTAATTCGCACAGGATTTTTTTCCATACGTTGTCTGAATTTCCATGTATGTGTTGATAGTATTATTGTATTTGTTACCATGGCCCTGTAGCGCTTTTCGAAACAAATATCTATCTATCTATCTACTCCAGACAAGCCATCCTTTCTTCTATAAATACTTGCTGATTCTAATTGCCCTTTGCCACGCTGTTGTGTCAGGAGATTATGAATTATCCTTACCCAAAGGCGATTTTAGAGGGTGGCACAGGGTGTACTTGCCCCGGGAGCAGAAATTTCAGGAACGCAAAATCTTAAATAGCCTAAATAACCCAACGGTTATAATCATTTTTTATTTTTCAAAATTTTATTTTTATTAAAATGTAGTAGAGGGTGACGTAGGGAACCGTTGGCAGTAAGTATAAGAAAATTGAATCCGAAACTTTCATTTTTCCCATAACTTCATTACTATTCCTTGGAAATAAAAGTAAGTAGATCCGATTTAATCAATTTAATAAATGAAAAATATTGCTAATAAATGAAAAATTGCTTAATTTTTGGCATATAAATTTTTGGGAGACAAGGGGGGGGGATAATCAAGACTTTGCCCCGGGTGGAAGAGAGGCCAGAACCGTGACTGCCCTTACCTCCGTTAGATATGATTCACAGGCCGGCTCAATAGTAACCGAAACTCTAAAAAACGGAATTTTGACAGATAATCACTGCATCAATAGATGCATCAAAAGAATCAGAATTTTATGCTGATTTCAAATATATACCGTTCATCAAGTTTAGTCTTACCCATAAAAAGTTAGGCACCTGAGAAAATGTGCCTAATTTTCGAAAAAAGGGGGAAACACCCGCTAAAAGTAATAAAACTTTAATTAGAATTACACCATCAGATTCAGCGTATCAGATACCCTACTATAGAAGTTTCAAGCTCCTATCTGCAAAAATGAGGAATTTTGTATTTTTTCCCAGAAGAAAGATCACAGATGCGTTTTTTATTTTTTTTTCTCAAGGGTGATCGTATCGACCCAGTGGTCCTAGAATATCACGGGAGGACTCATTCGAACAAAAATGAAAAGTTCTAGTGCCCTTTTTAAGTGACCAAAAAATGGAGGGCAACTAGGCCCCTTAAACGCTCATTTCTTCCCAAAGTCATCCGATCAAAATTTTGAGATAGCCATTTTGTTCAGTATGGTCGAAAAATACAATAACTATGTCTTCGAGGATAGCTTAACACCACACAATACCCGGAGGAAGAACTGTAAGTTCTAAGCTTTGCCCAATGTTTACATATAGTATTGGTTATTGGGAAGTAAACAGAAGTTTTCAGGGGGGATTTTTCTGGTAGTTGAGGGGGGGAGGTGTTACGTGGGAAGATCTTTCCATGGAGGAAGTTTTCACGGGGGAATGGACATTGCGACGAAGGGGGCACCGGATTTCCAAGCATTATTTTAAAAAACGATCAGAAATTAAATAAAAAGAACCTATTTTTTCAACTGAAAGTAAGAAGTAAAATCAAAACCTACGATGAACAGAAATTATCAAGTATATGATTGGGTTCGCCCGCTAGTCCATTACCTCAATCTTTACGCTAAAGTTGTTTTTGTACTTTCATCAGAGCTATTTATGGTAATTAACGGCATTTGTGATTAAGGGGTCATCAGACAGTTCGTGGTAACGAACTGTGAGTAAGGAGCGACCCGGCTCAATTGTAACCAAGACTCTAAAAAACAGAATTTTGAAACCAATAGATACATCAAAAGAATAAGATTTTTATGCTAATCTCAAATATATAAGTTTCATCAAGTTTTGTTCTACCCATCAAAAGTTAAAAGCCTGTGAAAATTTGCATGATTTTCGAAAAAGGAGGAAACACCCCCTAAAAGATATTGAACCTTAGTGTTTTAAAAAATAAAGTTGTGAAGACACAAATAAAGTTGTGACAGCCCCTTTCATATACGGAACAATTTCTGTTCGTTTTAAGTTTTAATGTCGCTCCTTACTTTCAGTTGAAAAAACGTGTTTTTTTTCCTAGAGAATTGGAGCAAAATTTGAACTTTAGCAATAAGAATGAAGTATTGACTAGGGGCGAACCCCCTAATATACGTTATAAAAACATATGAATTTAGAAGTTTTTTACGTAAGTTAATTCGTAAGTTTCGTCAGAACAAAATTTCGAGAAAGCCATTTAGCCAAAAAACGTAAAAATAATGTTCAAATTTCGTTTTAATTATTCATGTACGGTGAGTCAAAATCAAAGCTGCATTACTTCAAAAATATTCAGAAACTAAATTTAAAAAAAAACAAGTTTTTTTTAACTGAAAGTAAGGAGCGACATTAAAACTTAAAACGAACTGAAATTATTCCGTATGTGAAAGGGACTGTCCCCTCCTCAAAGCCTCGCTCTTTACGCAAAAGTTTGACTCTGTCTCACAACTTTATTTTTTAAAGCAATAAAAAACTTAAAGAGCGAGGCGTTGAGGAGGGGACAGCCTCTTTCATATACAGAATAATATCTGTTCGATTCAAGTTTTAATGTCGCTCCTTACTTTCAGTTAAAAAAAACTTGTTTTTTTATTTAATATCTAATAAAATACCATCTGTTTTTCTCCTGTCTTTGCAAAAATGGTGCCACTGAAAAGATGAGACTTCTGAGGCTTGATGTAAGGCCACTCTATCCTTTTAAGCTGCTGTGAACATCTTGGTAATTTCTAACCCAGAGAATTGGAAAAAAGGATAGAGGAACAAAAAAGTAAAAACATGATTTTGTTGCAGCAGAACAAGAAACAAGGCTAGAATTTTGTTTTTCAATGAGGAGAGGGAGTCGGCATTTAAACCCGTATTTATTCCGAAGGAATACTTGAGGAGAAAGGAACTAATTCTAAAAAAAAAAAACAATTGGAAAAAACTAAGCACAAAAATGTTAGTACAGAAAAAGTACCAAAATCTTGTCCATTTAGAGGGGGGGCTCCAGACACCATATTTGAGGGAAGAATCATTCCAAAGCGAAACAATGTTGCATATTCAATAAAATATACCTTTGAACTGCAGATTTGCATACATTTCACAAATTTTTTTTTCTTTGGGAATGGATGACTAGACGCCAAAAACCCTTATTTTTATCAAACCTAGCTCTAGGCTACTTCAAGTCTGGTTGAGTCTAAGATGGTCAAAGCTTTAGAAAAAATATTAACAAATAATGTAAGCATCCCAAGTTTTACTGAAAAAAAACGGTACAAATTTCCAACAATAAAAATCTGGACTTATTTTCGAAAATATTTTACGAGTGACATATCTATTTGGTTGTTGGTTTAAAGTATTAATACCCATAAGATACAGCCTTCTTTGAAAATGAAAGCAGTGTGTTTACTAAGAAAGGCTCTCAGTGTAATCTGATCTTGGAAGCGTCAAAGCCAGCCAAAACTGCTTAGCAATAGCCTCACGATTTGCTTCCATGCACAAATTTGAAAAGCTATTTTGAGTCTTAAGATACTGGTTCCAAAAATTGCATCATTGTAGCGTGTTCTGTATGCTTTGGCATAGAAGCATTCTAGAAAAGTAAGTTTATAGATGACGCATACGCCTAGAGAGGCGGTGTGGGAGGGTACTTCAAATTCCGATTGGTATAAACATGAAATGCCGAGAAGAGCAAGATACTTAAAGATTTAAAGGCAACACTTTGCCTTGAAAAACTTAATTCAATTTTGGAACTAGACTAGCGTGGTTGTCAAATTTAGGATTTAGCTATGTCACTCGAGAGACAAGTCCGTTCAAAGGTAAATATTTAAATTCTTGGTCCAGGTTTGTAAGATAGCTAAAGAAAAGGAACTTGCCCCAAAACATACAGAAGGTGGTGTTTTGTTCATTTTAATGTTTTCTTTTACTTACAAAAACAGTGTTTGCAGGAAAAAGAACGCTATGCGCGAAAGTGATTGAATTTCCAAAACTTTAGTTCAACTTACTGTACCTTGAGTATCTGTATAAAGGGCAGTGAAGGGGCTCGCACTAAGTAGTTGTCATCTCCCCCCTTTGGAACAGTAGAAACTGACTAATAAAAAAACAGGGAAAGAGGGCGCCAAAAAAAACTTGGGGTAGGTCCCCTTGGATCTGCCAGTGATGTCCTAGTGTTTTTAAATTATATCTTAAGTTAGTCACGAATTTATTTTGTTCCATTAAAAAGTATATGAAAAAAATGGTGAGTTTAAAAATAATGGGTCAAATGATCACCATCGGAATTTTTTTTATATAAATCTGATCCTTCGGCATTGTCTGGATCTGAGCATCTCGGTGTTCAGAGTCCCTCCTCCGAAACAAATTGGAATTCCAAAAAAACTGTGTTTAAGAAGGAGTTAATTTTACAACAAAATTTCTCAAGGTGCCATTACTTCTAAGTGAAAGATGGTTCACCTGGTAAGGAAAATTAAGGGTAGCATCGTGTCTGATTGTGTTTATAATTTCTAAAAAATATATCTTTTCCAAGAAAAAGTGTACACAACAGACCGGTTTAAAAAATCTGCACTAACCCCAGTCTTCCTTCAAATATATGCATAGATGCTTGCTTAAAGGTGTTTGAATGGGTTGGGGAGGATTTTCCTCTCTCCCTTGAGGTCAAATATTTTTAAAAGGTTAAAAGGGAAAAACCTTTTATGGAAAAAAAAGGTTTGCAAACCTTCATCTCCCAGTGGATTCCTCTGTAGGCATCATTTCCAGAACTTGAATATATTATAAGCACGCTTGTACTTAAAAAACTTGATAAAAAGAATTGTTAAATTGAAATTTATCAATTAACAATTATTAAATTGTTGAAGATTCACTTTGAAAAATTTGGTCATCCTATGAATTTATACTTAACTTTTAGATCTTCAAGTTAGTGGATTTAACCGCCAAAAAGTGAAAACACGCTGACACAAAACGGTTTGAGCGATTACTTGGACGTTATTCATATTTGTCAGGTAATACAACTAACACTCTAAATAGAAATAGTTATTCTAATAAAGCTAGATTTCAATTTATATTACGGTTTGTAATTTTATTAGGAAGTTCCTTAATAAAGTTACACAAATTATAAGGAAGTTAAGTCAGCATGAAAAAAGTTGGAGCGGTAGCTTGAGACTATTCATTAAGGGGCTTTCGTACTCCACCGTAGAACCTTTTACGCTTGTATCATTTAAGACTTTATTTTGCGTTATGTCATCTCAAGGAGCAAATTTTGTCCGTAGAGTAGACAGTGTCAACTAGGCTTGAGCTCTATATAGAACTTCTCGATAGAGAGTTAATAAATTTAAAAATAAATTAATAGTTAATAAGCTAATAAATTAATTAATAAATAAATAACCTTTTGCAAGCAAGCCTTCTATGTTTGATCCCCGTTTGAATCGCCATTCCAGATTTCAATTTTTGAATACTTTGCTTATAATGATTGTAAATAATCTAGAGGATGATTATGATGGATTCATGCATTTTTTTTCCATTTTTTTTTACGTTAGGATATTGTGTAAGGACGTGTTTAAGCGTGAAAGTAAAGCTTAACATAGCATAACTTGAACACTTAAATGAAAAAATCTTACCTCTCACTGACACAAGGCCGTACCCAGGATTTTTTTTTCGGAGGGGGTTTTACTCATTTTTTTTGGGGGGGGGCTTACACAAAAAATGTCAAAAAACGCTTGCAAAATTTTATATTCATATATATTCATTTTTATTACGTTTTTACGAGTCAGACAAACTTTTCTGGAGGGGGGGGTTCAAACCCCCCTAACCCCCCCCCTTCTGGGTATGGCCTTGCACTGACACATAGCATACACTGACACATAAACTTAACATACCATAACTTAAACACTTAAAGGAAAAAATCCTACCTCTCACTGACCTGAGACAATTCGGGAACATAAAATCCACTTTTACTTCCCATAACATTGTTTTTCTTATTGACTGAATTGGGAAAGTTCTCGAAAACCCTAATTGCTGGCTAAATTTAATTTCCATTTACCTTCAAAAAGTTTTTGATCTTGTTAATCACAATATTTTAGTCGAGAAACTTATAACTGATTTTAATATTGATTCTTTTCTGGTTAAATTGGTTGCCTCCTTTTAATCAAATAGATCACAAGTGGTCAAATATAAGAATTATTATTCCAGTCCCTCCCTGTCCATAATGGAGTACCCCAAGGTACTCTCCTAGGTCCCCTCCTGTTTTCTGTTATGATAAATATCCTTACTAAGGAATTTCCCGACAGATGAAAATTTGTGGATGACCTAACGGTTGTTGAAACCTGCTACCGAAACTTAGTAAGCAACCCTGTGAGTATCCTCAATGATATTGCAGATGAAGCTGCAGACTTAGACATGAAAGTAAACCCCTCTAAATCTATGATATTGCCAATATGTTTCCTTAAAACCTTATCCCTTTTCCTCAACCCTATCCCCCCCAGATATTTCTGTGTCTTCCTTTAAGTTACTTGGTGTTATAATTTTCTCTAATTTTAAGTGGGATATCCACGTTAATGGTATTGTCCATAGAGCTAATGCGTCCATGTCTCTCCTTAAGCTCTTGAATAAATTTAATGTCCCCCAATCTCATTCCTTAAGGATCTATACTTCTTTTGTCCGCCCACATCTTGAATATGCTTGATCAGTTTGGTATCCTGGCATCTCCCGTGATGAATCAGAAAAAATTGATTCCATTCAAAAAAGAGCCCTGAGAATAATTTTTAAAGAAGGTAAGGTACCATACTCACTCCTTCTAAAAAAGGCCAAGCTGGAAACTCTTGAGCTCATGAGAGGAACGTTGTGCCTCCGTTTGGCAAAAAAATGCAATAATAAACCCTCGCACGGAAAACATTTTCCCAAATACACTCCCTATCCAGACACCGCCTGCCACGTGCTGTTTCTGAAGCCGTTCCTATCTTGTCCCCTGTCTGTTGCTTGACCTCCAGGTATGAAAAAACATTTGTACCTTTCATTACAGATAAAATAAACCTCTAGTTTTCCTTTTCTTTTTTTTTCTTTTTTTTGTGGTACTTGTGATACCCAAGTTTTATGTTCGTTCGATTTTTTTTTTGTTTCCTCTCCCTTCTTATTTGTTATATTTTAAGCATTTTTAATACCAATCTTAATTCAATTTTTTTTAGTTTTTACCCTTTTAACTTTCTGACATTTTGCCAATTAATTGTTTTTTCCTAATGAATGGATTTGCAATTCTGATATTGTTGTTTTTGGCACTGGCTTGCCAGCTCTGTTAGTTGTTGTGTTTTTTTATTATTTTTTATTTTTTGGTTTTATTACTCCAAAATGCGAATTCGGTCCTTTGGGGCTTGTGATAGACGTTTTTTTAAATAAATATCTTATCTTACTGTCCTATCTTACTCCAAATAATCAATTAATCTGTAGGATATACAGGAGTCATCCAATCTTATACTCTCCCTTTTCCCTTTTTTTCATAAAACAAAATTTTTCAAAAAAAAAAAAATTTACTTTAATAAGAGTAAAATTTATCAAACACTGTATTTAGTGGCAAATATCTTTTGGAATTCTATCTCAGCTTTAGCTGACCGAAAACACCCAGATTATCTGGAATGGAATGAAAGAAAAATCATTTCAAATGGAATACAAGAGAAACTGAACATTAAATGACTGCAACTAGCAAAGAAGTCCCTCAAGTAATGATAAGTAAAGTTTTGACAATAAAAATCGTAACAGATCTAGACACAGGAACATAATTATCTCATCGGATGGGCGAGACTCATCAGATTGATTGGAAAGTGATGTGTCAAAAAGCTCAAGTACTTTTTAGGGAGGGATAAGCGCGAATTGAAATGGAAAGTAGAGGTTGGGGAAAAAATGGTGGCAAATCTGCATATTTTTCAGAATATTACAATGATCTTCCATGTGGAAGAGAAGGACTGAAGTCCCCTCCCATTTAAAATACATGATTATAATTCTATGTTCTCGCTTGACGCTGACTGAAGCTTAATTACTTTATCAAACAGTTCGTGGTAACGAACTGTAAGTAAGGAGTGACCCGGCTCAATGGTAACCGAACTCTAAAAAACAGAATTTTAATACCAATAGATACATCAAAAGAATCAGATTTAAATACTTACTTCAAACACATAAGTTTCAAGAAATTTAGTTTCACACATCAAAAGTTACGCACCTAAGAAAATTTGGCTGATTTTAGAAAAAAGGAGGAAAGACCCCATAAAGCTAATAGAACCTTATTGAAAATCACACCATCATATTCAGCATATCAGAGAATCCTACTGTAGAGGTTTTAAGCACATATCTACAAAAATATGGAATTTTGCGTTTTTTGCCAGAAGAAAGATCACGGATCCGTGTTTATTTGTTATTTTGTGTGTTTTTTTCCCCAGGGGTGATCGTATCGACCCACTGATCCTAGAATATCGTAAGAGGGCTCATTGGAACGGAAATAAAATGTTCTAGCGCCCTTTTTAAGTGACCAAAAAAATGGAGGGCAACTAGGCCCCCTCCCACGCTAATTTTTTTCCCAAAGTCATCCGATCAAAATTTTGAGATATCCATTTTGTTCAGCATGGTCGAAAATATGATAATTATGTCTTTCAGGATGACTTAATCCCCCGAAGTCCCCGGGGGGAGGGCTGAAAGTTATAAAGTTTACCCAATGTTAACATATAGTATTGGTTATTGGGAAGTATACGGACGTTTTCAGGGGAGATTTTTTCTGGTAAGTAGGGGGGGGGTCGGGGGTTATATGGGAGGATATTTCCATGAAGGAAGTTTTCATGGGGGAAGGGACTTTGCTATGAAGGGGGCGCCGGATTTCCCAGCATTAGTAAAGAAAAAGATCAGAAATTAAATTTAAAAAAAAACAAGTTTTTCTACTGAAAGTAAGGAGCAACATCAAAACTTAAAACGAACAGAAAATATTAAGCATATGATTTGGTTCACCCCCTAGTCAATACCTAGCTCTTTAAGCCAAAGATTTTTTAGTACTTTCATAAGAGCTATTTATTCTAATTAACGGCCTTTGTGATTAAGGGGTAATTTTTAAAGAATTGGAACAAAATTCGAACTTTACCTTAAAGAGCAAGGTATTGACTAGGGAGCGAACTCCCTAATATACGTATTAAAAATCATTAATTCAAAAATGTTCAAAATTAAATAAAATAAAACATTTTTTTAACTGAAAGTAAGGAACGACGTTAAAACGTAAAACGAACAGAAATTATTCCGTATATGAAAGGGGCTATCTCCTCCTCAACACCTCGCTATTTACGCTAAATTTTGAATTTCTCACAACTCTATTCTTTTTAAAACAATAAAAAACTTTAGCGTAAAGAGCGAGGCGATGAGGTGGGGCAGTCCATTTCATATACGGACTAATTTCTGTTTGTTTTAAGTTTTAACGTCGTTCCTTACTTTCAGTTAAAAAAAAACTGTTTTTTTTTATTTAATTATAAGTTTGAACCGGGGATTATGCTAGCTGGTTTGGCTATCCGTCCCTTCTCTTTCTTCTAATATTCATTAAGTGTTGATATGAGTTAGTAAATCAATTAAAGAATAGAAAGAAGAAAGTAAAGCAGAAGAAAGAGAAAGCAATTCAACTAAAGAGTTTGTATTTCATTCCTATAATAAAGGAATCTTGTATGTTTTGAAGAAACTCAATCCTGGTAAGAATTCTATAACTACAAAGTCGCTTTCCACCACTGTTTCCCAAATTTTCCTTATTAATTTTAGTAGGGGTTTCCCCTGTTGAAAAACAAGGAAACAGCTAGGCCATATGAGCAAGAAAATAAAAACAAGAAAGTAATATTTTCTGTCCTATTCAATGGAATTTATATTTTGGTATTTGATTATTCTCTATGGCCTCTAAAAAAAAACCGGGCATATTCTAGTAATATGCTTTTTCAAACAGTTCGTGAAGCGAACTGTTCTAAAGGAGCGAATCAGTCTAATACTAACCGAAACTGTAAAAATAAGTTTTAAGAACAGTTACTACGCCAAAGGAATGAAAATCAAACCGTCAGATTCGTCATATCTGCAAACTATACTGTAGAGGTTTCAAGCTCTTACCTACAAAAACATGGAATTTTTTTTTCCAGAAGAAAGATCACGGATGCATATTTATTTTCCCCCCAAGGTTGATTGTATCGAACCAACGGCTTCAGAAGTTCAGGAGAGGGTTCATACAAACGAAAAGAAAATGCTCTAGTACTTTTTTAAGCGACCAAAAGGATCGGAGGAAAACTAGGCCCGTTCCACGCCCCTTTTCTCCCAAAGACATCCGATCAAAATTTTGAGAAAACCACTCGATTCGCCTAGTTCAAATGTCCTATAGCTCTGCTTTTGGGGATAAAATGACCCTGCATAGCCTCTAAGAAAAGGGCTGCAAGTTATACAATTTGCCCATGATTATTTGGAAATATACGGACGTTTTTAGGGGGTAAATTTTCCGTCAGACAATTTTATGTAGGGAGTAAAACTACCACGGAAATTTTCGTGGGGAAATTTTACGCACGGGGTGGATTTGCTAGCGGAAATTTGAAAAACGGTCTGAAATTAAATAAAATATCAAGTTTTTAAACTAAAAGTACATTGAAACTTGAATTGAAAAGAAATTATTCTGTGTATTAGGGAAGGGGGTTAGCCCCTTTCCCATCCCTCGCTCTTCAGACTGAAGTTTGACTTTTTGTCCCAATTCTTTAAGAATGGCTCTTGAAACACAAGGGTCGTTGAATTTGAATGAAAACTAAATTTAAAGAACTTTAAGACTCTAGCATAAGGAACGAGGGATGAGAAAGGGGCTGCATCCCTCATATACGCGATTGTTTCTATTCGTGTCAAGTTTCAAGGTTACTCCTTATTTTCTCGATTTTACTTGGTCACAAAAAGCGATAATAAGGTATATAAATAACAAGATGACCAAATATTATTTGATTATAGTATTTTATAAATAGTGAGAGGATATAGATAAACAATAAGGTGATAAATAACAAACGATATTTAAATTGGTTTTGCGATGAGCTTCGATACTTCGGTCGAACTCGAAGCATTTGATAGTCTAAAAATCAGGTTGATATGCCTTCTGGATCGTGCTTTGATATCCGTCTTAATGCAAATAATACTAGCATAAGTTACAGTAATTGTTTTTCTAATAATAAAATGACTTTTATTGCACTAATTCATTTATTAATTAACTTTAAGTTCAATAGTATCGAGAGTATTAAATTTGAGGTGCCACTTGAGGTTAGCCCCGACAAAAACTAACTTTCTATTTTTATAATTTTCTATTAATTATCTATTTTTAATGTACCCAACAAAAATGTGTTTTTCACCCTTTTTGTTGTAGTCTACAACAAATGATTTAGCTCGTAATTTTTCTACGATCTTTTATTTTATAAAAAATATAAAATTACAAGTTAGTTAAGTTGGTGAACAATCACAAAAAGCTAACAACAACAATAAAATTTAAGCCATGTTTTTATTACAGTTTTTCTAGACGAAGTTCTTCGTACTGTTTTACTTTCCTTGTCAGCTCCAGTGTTTACTGGCTCTTTTTATGACTCGAAAGACAAATAAGGCGCATTTGATGTGGCTGTTTTCCAGGAAAAGTCAAATCCGATGAACAAAAACCTGTTTTCGCTCGGCCGACTTCGCCTAAAAGGCCATAGTAAAGACAGGACTTAAACTATTTTGCCATGATTATTAGTACACTTTTCCTGTCTGCTGGTAGAAATGCTAAATAACGTTAACAGTGAAGCAATTAGCGGTGTCATGAATCTTCCTTTATAAGAACACCCTTTAATTGCCACTAAAACCAGAAAGATATTTAAATTCTTTCAGAAGGTTTATGATGAGCGGATGAATGTTTATTTTCTGTTTTGAAGTTTTATGTTCACAAGTCCGCTTCAGCAGATGCATTTCCAGATTATTTTTGTCTCACGCTTGGCATAATTCAGATTTTTTTTTTCTTCTGGTTTAGTTCATCTAAGAAATTAGCTTGGAGGGTTCGCCTTGGAATCCAGATTTGTTTACAAAGTAAACAAACCTTCTTTTAACATAAACCAATCTCTGGTGCCAAATGGTGCAGACCTTTGAAACCATACGTAATTAATAACAATTGATGGAGAGGGGAATCTTGACAGGAAATTAATAAAGTGAATATATGACCCAAAGCAAATGTAATTAATTAAGAAATTGAAATATGAGTCCAGACTTGCGACAATATTTGCAGTAGAGCAATTTTAGTGAGGAGTTAAAAGAGAGGTTTTGAAAATACCACAACATTCCCGCCAAAGTTACGAACATAACGTAAATGAATGCAATAGGGATCCAGCAAGGTTCTAAGTTGAATAGGATTTATTCAATATTAAAGGAGATAAATAAACTTAATATAAACTGATAAAACGCACGTTGCGACTAAAGATGAGCTCCTACTTCATTCTTCTTTTAACCTACTTCACTCATTTAACCTACCACAACCACAATCCACACGACACGACACAACCACACGACACAACCTCAACCACTTTTTGCCACAACCACACGACACCTCAATAAATAAGGCCAGGTAATCTCACCATTAGGGTATTCTTTTCCTCCCCGGATATATATTCACCTCACTTAATAACAGCTTTTAGTAACTAATAAAAAAATCAAATAATTAAGCCAACAAATTTGTAAAGTCGGTGCATTGCTCAACACATTAAAAAAAAGCAAAATTCAAATATTAACCCACTGTTTGCAGTAGAACTAAAGGAGGTTGAGCTACTCGTATTAGAGGTACTATAATATCTGTAGTGTGTAGTACCTCCTTGGAGTACTCGAGGTACTAATGAAGGCACTTGTTTGCTAACCGTACATCAATCAATAAACCTTGCAAAAATTTGGTTTGATATCTATTTTTAGGGCTATAATAAATAAGAGGATCAGATGATTAGGCTAGTTTTAGTATAAAAGAATGCCCAAAATTGTGCTTTTCGGCCATCCATTCCAGATAGGCAGCCAAACCAATAGCTGATTGTCTCCGGTCAGGGTGGCGAGAGGTCGTAAGGAAGAATTTCAAAAAAACTAAAGATTCATGAGAGGAAATAAGGAATGAAGCTTTGAATAGGTTAAGATGATAAAAAAACGCGTTGAGCTCTGCTGGTTTCTGGTGCTGTAAAGGGTTGTTAGTAGTAACAGTACTAATATTTGGCTCAATATTCCAAAAGTTTCAGATTAGCAAATCTTGCTAAATATTTTTATAGCTCCGTGCATGGCTAACGCAATGGTTATGTATATATCAAGCTTTATTTTCTAATTGAAATTTACCAATGTTATTGTCATTTTTGAAAAATCAGGAATTTCACCATCCAATTGTATTTCAAGATTATATTATAGTTCTGTGAAGAAGAACAAAAGACAGATTAGAATCGCAACCAGCATCCTTCCCAAGTGGTTTCACTGCATATAAAATAGGGTGACAAATATTTTACGAAGCTCAAATACCATATAAGGTCTAAGGAGCTAAAACAGCTAATACGGTTTGGGTAGCGAGCCAATGAATCATATAGCATCGTCATTCAACCAAATTAGAAATGCTTCGTTCGTCTATAGCAGCAAAAGATCGGTTGCCTAAAATGGTTTGCAATTTTTGTCTCCCACAGTGATCATGCTTCTAAAACCTGTTTTTAATATATGTAAATTTTTAAGCAATATTCATTGATTCATTTAGCGTATTTCTTTTTCTTGATCGTTGAGAGCTTATAAAGAAATTTCAGCAATTTGTAAAAACTTATATACTGCATAAGATTGATTGATTACGTTTTTTTCCACTTAGTGCTGGTTCAAGATGTATTACCTAAAATGGTCGACAATGGCTCCCTCACACAGAGACCATGCTTTTAAAAGTGTCTTTAAATTTATATTATTTTTCTAAACTTTTTTCATTCATTCTTTGAGTACTTTTCTCAGTGGTTAAGAAAAAATAAGGAAACTTCAACAGTTTATTAAAAATCATTTCCTGCACTACGCTGATTGAGAAAGTCCTTTTCTCTTTTTTCTCCTCCTCTTATCCTGTTTTTTTCCTCCTGTTTTTCCTTTTATTTACTCGAGCATCACCAAACTTTCCTCTTTTTGATCCTCCTGTTTGTATTCCCTTCTTTACTCAAGCATCACCAAACTTTCCTCTTTTTTTATCCTCCTGTTTTTCTCCTTCTTTACTCGAGCATCACCAAACTTTCCTCTCTTTTTTATACTCCTGTTTTTCTCCTTCTTTACTCGAGCATCACCAAACTTCTCTCTTTTTGATCCTCCTGTTTGTATTCCCTTCTTTACTCAAGCATCACCAAACTTTCCTCTTTTTTTATCCTCCTGTTTTTCTCCTTATTTACTCGAGCATCACCAAACTTTCCTCTCTTTTTTATCCTCCTGTTTTTCTCCTTCTTTACTCGAGCATCACCAAACTTATCTCTTTTTGATCCTCCTGTTTGTATTCCCTTCTTTTTTTATCCTCCTGTTTTTCTCCTTCTTTACTCGAGCATCACCAGACTTTCCTCTTTTTTATCCTCCTGTTTTTCTCCTTCTTTACTCGAGCATCACCAAACTTTAAACTGTAAGTGGTTAGACTTAATCACCTGGCAGTAAATTTAAAAAGTCTATAAATAAAAATAATTCAGTCGTTCGATGTCAGGGCAATCTTAAGGAGGAATTAGAATCGCCTGAAACACAGAAATAAACACAAGTTTCTGAATGATGAAGATTCCTTACCTACTGATTGCTTAGGAAATTTTCAATCTGTCATCCTAGTTTCGTTTATACCCGAATACCCCAATTTTCTACGATATTTCGGGCAGTACCACATTTTAGTCAATGTTGCCATGTTCATATAAAAACAAAAAAAGTCAAAGAAATTAGTTAATTTAATAGCCCTTTTCGTCCGTAAAAATTATAATTCAAATATTAAGAATTTGTTGATCCCCAAGGAGAACTACAACTTCAAAGGAAAGCTACCCTTTCATAAATTGTTTGGTCCCATGTGTTTTTAGTCTATTTTTGGCGATTTCTCATCCACGTTTGTTTTTTTCAAATTTTTCACCCGTTACTACAAAAAACTGCATAAATATATATGGAGGTTTTCCTCATTAAAAGTTGAATTTGTGCATTTTCCTAATTTTTTGAAGATATATATATATATATATATATATATATATATATATATATATATATATATATATATATATATATATATATATATATATATATATATATATGTATATATATATCATTGTCTAAATTTCCACCTAACCAATTCAAATAATCAGATTTAATATTCAATGTTCATAGTATTTAAAGAATGAGGGATCCTTTTTTGTTTAAGCATGAAATTTTTCCTTGGTCATGTGAGTTAATTACGGCTCAGACAGGGATGTTGAGGGTGAGCAGGGTGAATTGAGCAAGGTCAATTTGAGAAAATGTCAGTCATAGACTTCAGATAGAAAGTCAATAAACTGTTCCATGCTTTGGGTATGGAGAGAATCAATGATATAAAACTAACTCATTGAACACTAATACTCTCTTTTCTGCAAATCCTCATAGAAAAATTTCACCCTTTTTTGCTCATTAAACTAACGATTATAAAATCACCTGAAAGAAAATTCCTTGTCCTGTGGTTCATTTAACTGGCAAAGACTTTAATTACTGAACTCTATTTAAAGCATTCATCTCGATGCTTTCTAGAAAGCAGTTAGTGAAAAACTGAGGACTAATACCAAATAATCTGCAATGGAAGCGTTGAGTATATAGAACATGATCAATTTGCTTTATGACCTTTTAGCTTGAATGCTAATAAACTGTTCCTTGCTTTCGGTGAGGAGAGAACCAGTAAGCTTTAACTGAACCATTTGAAAGTAAAGAGCAAAGTTATTTTCCACAAAACCCCATAGAAATTCCACATTCATTTTTGCACATTTAAATTATCGGTCATGAAATACTTCTGTCAATTCCTACCGATTCAAACAAATTCCTACCGAGTCAGTTCCTACTGATACCGAGTCACTAAAATTAAATGAACCAAGAATGAAAGAAAATTCTCTGTCTAATGGTTCATTTAACTGTCAAAGACTTGAATTACGGAATTCTAATGAAAACCCTCTTTCCAGATCCTTTCTAGAAAGCACCTTGTTTAATAGATTTCCAGTAAGATTTATGTACTTCATTACGATGTAATAACAACTGAGACTTTGGCCATCAGAAGTGCAGCGACAGATAGATAGTTCTCAAGAGCCTTACGATAGATGGATTTTTTGTGGGATCTTAAATTGAGTATCCTGGGGTAATCAAACAGATCGTGGTAACGAACTGTAAGTAAGGAGCGACGCGACTCAATAGTAACCGAAACTCTAAAAAACAGAATTTTGATACCAATAGATACATCAAAAGAATAAGATTTGTATGCTGATTTCAAATATATAAGTTTCATCAAGTTTAGTCTTACCAATCATAAATTAGGTGCCTGAGAAAATTTAGCTTATTTTTGAAAAAAGGCGAAAACAACCCCTAAGAGTCGTAGAACCTAAATGAAAATCACACCGTCAGATCCAGCGTATCAAAGGACCCTACTGTAGAGGTTTCAAGCTCCTATCTGCAAAACTGTGGAATTTGTATTTAAAAAAAAACAAAAAAAAACACATAAATATTTGTTGTTTTTTTCCCCACAGGGGTGATCGCATCGACCCAATGGTCCTAGAATATTGCGTGAGGGCTCATTCAAACGGAAATTAAAAGTTCTAGTGTCCTTTTCAAGTGAACAAAAAATGGAGGTCATCTAGGCCCCCTCACCCGCTAATTTTTTCTTAAAGTCACCCAATCAAAATTTTGAGATAGCCATTTTGTTCAGCATGGTCGAAGAAAATAATAACTATGTCTTTAAGGAGGATTTAATCCCCCACAGTCCCCGGGGAAGGGCTGTAAGTTATGAACTTTGCCCAATGCTTACATATAGTATTGGTTATTGAGAAGTATACAGACGTTTTCAGGGGGATTTTTTTCTGGTAGTGGGGTGGGGGTGGATCAGCGGTTACGTGGGAGGATCTTTCCATGGAGGAAGTTTTCATGGGGGAAGGGACATTGCTATGAAGGGGGTGCCGGATTTCCCAGCATTATTTAAAAAAGCGATTAGAAATTAAATTTAAAAAAAAACAACTGAAAAACTTTTCAACGTCAAAACTTAAAACGAACAGAAACTATTACATATATGATTGGGCTCGCCCCCTAGTTCTAATTAACGAGAGCTATTATTCTAATTAACGTTCTTTGTGAATAAGGGGTCATTCTTAAAGAATTGGAAAAAAATTCAAACTTTAAACTTTAATCGAACCCCCCTAATATACCTAATAAAAAATACGAATTTAGAAGTTCGTTACGGAAGTTAATTCGTAAGTTACGTACAATTATTGCTAATAAAAACGTTCGTAAATAAAATTAAACAACTTTCGAGAAAGCTATTTAGCCAAAAAAGTAAAATTAATATGCAAATTTCGTTTTGATCATTCATGTGCGGTGAGCCAAAATCAAAACCAGCATTAATTTTAAACGTTCAGAAATTAAATAAAAAAATAAATTTTTTTAACTGAAAGTAAGGAGCAACATTAAAACCTAAAAGAACAGAAATTATTCCATACATGAAAGAGGCTGTCCCCTCCTCAACGCCTTTCTCTTTACGCTAAAGTTTGACTCTGTCTCACAACTCTAATTTTTAAAACAATAAAAAACATTAGCGTAAAGAGCGAGGCGTTGAGGAGGGGACAGCCCCTTTCATATACGGAATAATTTCTGCTCGTTTTAAGTTTAAATATTGCTCCTTACTTTCAATTAAAAATAAGTTTTTTTTTATTTAATTAACTTTAAGAATAGAGCCGACTAAGAAATGTAAGCTTTCGTCAGAAAATTTTCACTATAGCTTTGGCCCGGATTTTCCAACTTTTTCCTGGAAGCTTCCCAGTTTCAATTGGGAGTACTTAACACCTAACTTCCATTAATTTTAAGGAATAAATTTGAAATACCTGTTAAAAACTGGGGTAGTGGGTATGATAGTGTCCCTCTTGATGCTGAAAAAAATTGTGTATATCATATTCTTAATTTGAATAAAATTTTGTGTAAACATTTTGTTTGAAAGAACAGTGGATGATTACAATTAAATTGATTCTTTTGCACCCAAAAAAAAAGAGGGGGATCTCGACCTCCCCAAGATTCATTCAAAGGAGCCTCCCTCAAAAAATTATAATTTGTGATTGAATACTATCATTATAAGAAAAAGCTTAGCAAAAACAGACAAAAAAAATTATTTTATCATATGAAATTAAAATGTTAATATTATGCACTTTATCTTAATTTTTTCAAAGAATATATATATCAAATAAATAAAAGAATCCAAACAAAAGCAAAAGTCCATGCTAAAACTTAAGATTGGACAGAACTTGCCTTAAAAAGGAAGAGAGTTGTCATTTACCTTGAACCATATAATGATTAGTTACAGTGTGAGTGGCATACCAAGTTTCTTGTAAAGCTACAAGCGAAAATTTTCGTTAACTTCTGAAGGTTAATGGGGTTAAGTCTTCCTCTTTTTCTGGGCCATTGTTTCTAAATCTTCTGTTGCTGTTTATTGTAATTGGAAAAAAAATGCTCAATGTAATTCTAGTGATTCAAACAGATCCTATCTACAAAAATGTGGAATTTTGCATTTTTTGCCAGAAGAAAGATCACGGATGCGTGTTTTTTTTTTTTTTTTTTTTTTTTTTTTTTTTTTTTTTCGAGGGGTGATTGCATCGACCCAGTGGTTCTAGAATATCGTGGGAGGAATCATTGGAACGGAAATTAAAAGTTCTAGTACCCTTTTTAAGTGACCAAAAAAATGAAAGGCAACTAGGCCCCCTCCTACGCTCATGTTTTTCCCAGAGTCACCTCATCAAATATTTGAGATTGCCATTTTGTTCAGCATGGCTGAAAATATGATATCCATGTCCGTTAAGATAACTTAATGCCTAGAAGTCCCCGGGGGAGGGCTGAACGTTATGAACTTTACCCAATATTAACATACAATATTGGTTATTAGGAACTATGCAGCCGTTTTGAGTTGGGATATTTTCTGGTAGTAGGGGGGTGAGGGGGCCGGGGGTTATTTTGGAAGATCTTTCCATGAAGGAAGTTTTCATGGGGGAAGGGACGTTGCTATGAAGGGGGTGCCGGATTTCCCAGCCTTACTTAAAAAAAGATCAGAAATTAAATATAAAAAAAAACAAGTTTTCCAACTGAAAATAAGGAGTAACATCAAAACTTAAAAGGAACAGAAAATATTACGTGCATGATTGGGTTCACCCCTAGTCAATACCTCGCTATTTAAGCCAAAGATTTTTTAGTACTTTCATAAGAGCTAATTTATTCTAAATAACGGCTTTTGTGATTAAGGGGTCATTTTTAAAGAATTGGAACAAAATTCGAACTTTATCTTAAAAATAGAGGTATTGACTAGGGGGCGAGCCCCTTAATGTACGTATTAAAAATATATGAATATAAAAGTTCGTTACGTAAGTTAATTCGTAAGTTACGTATATTTATTACTGATAAAAACGTTCGTAAATAAAATTAAACAACTTTCGAGAAAGCCATTCAACCAAATAAAAGCAAAATTAATATGCAAATTTTGTTTTAATTATTCATGTACGGTTAGCCAAAATCAAAACCTGCATTAATTCAAAAGCGTTCAAAAATTAAATAAAAAAAAACCAGTTTTTTTTAACTGAAAGTAAGGAGCAACGTTAAAACTTAAAACGAACAGAAATTATTCCGTAAATGAAAGGGGATGTCCTCTCCTCAACGCCTCGCTCTTTACGGTAAAGTTTGACTTTCTCACAACTCTTTTTTTTTTCTTACAATAAAAAACTTTAGCGTAAAGAGCGAGGCGTTGAGGAGAGGACAGCCCCTTTCATATACGGAATAATTTCTGTTTGTTTTAAGTTTTAACGTCGTTCCTTACTTTCAGTTACAGAACTTGCTTTTTTATTTAATTAGTGTAAGGAGCGAGGAATTGAGAAGGGGCAACCTCCTCACATGCGAAAGAATTTCCATTTGTTTTAAGTTTAATACTCCTTAGTTTCATTTGAATTTTTTTTCTGATTGGTTTTCGAATCATGCTGGGAAATTCACCTACACCCTCTGTGGAATAGCCTATCCTGTTCCTTACGCAAAATTTCTCCAACTGAAAATTCGTCCATGGAAAATCCTTCCTGTGTGAAATTCTCACTTCGTTAAAAATTCACCCAGGGCAATTCTCCATGGAGAATATCCTTATCTGCAAATGAAACTTACAATGGAAAAATACGTGGAGTAATGAAAGCAAGATACAACAAAAAAAATTCACTACAAAAATGACAAATAAACAGCTAAACAAAAATAACCAAAAAGCACTAAGTAACCGGACGAGGCGATGATGAGGGCCCAGCCTTAAGCACGCATCAGAAGTAATTACATGTTGATGATTGTGCAGAGTACGCATAATATCAGTAGCACCAAATCGAGCGATTATTTTTCTATTACGGAAGGAACGTGGCACATAAAGAAGAAACTTGCAGTACCGGAAATAATTAATGCGGGTTAGATTCAGATCGCTTGCTCGAAGCAGAGGGTAGAGTCAAGATACAAAAAATATAACATGATCACAAAAATTCGAATAAAATTTCGCGAGACCAAGCCTATGATAACGACCACGATTAGCAACTATCTTAGCATAACCCATTTTTAATTTATCTTTAATATCAGATACAGTTTTTTGCCGTAGAGCTGAAACTGAATCACATACCGAAATCCCAAGCCACCTGAGACTAGAAACACGGGGAATAACAAAAAAAAACGGCAATTTAAATCACCCTTACCAAGCATATCATTAAACGACAAATATTCACATTTGGCAATATTTAGGGATAAACCCATTTTTTTAAGAGAAGAAAGGATCTTATTAGCACTCCGTGCTAACCCAACTTTCGACCGACTAATAAGTAGCAGATCGTCAGCGTATCAAACAGTTGAGTTACGTAATAATATATGCTATGCTTCACCCCCCCCCACCCCCTGATGTGCAAATATATAGCCCAAAGTTGTTTCTAAACTATTGTATATTCATCCTATTTTATTTTATTTCATTAGCATTAACCAAACTAGCACTACATTAAAGAGTGAGTTTAGTACAGGAGTACCGAAAAAAGTTATATACTTTTAAGTTTAAGGGTCCTTTCTTTCAGTTGAAAAAAAGCAAGTGTTTTTGTTTGATTTCCGATCGTTTTTTCAATCAAGTCAGAAAATTCCCCAACACCCTTTGTAGAAAATCCCCTCCTTCACGAGCAATTCCCCCCGCATACATGGGAAATTCCTCTTGTGTAAAATTCTTTCTTCGCTATTGTAAATTGTCCCAGGGTATCTTCCTGGAAAATTTTCCTGATCCTCACATGAAAAAAATTTGTTTTTTGTTTCGTTTCTGTTTGTTTTCTCTAATTGTGGCTGAAATCACCCCCGCCCTCAGTGGAAAGTTCCCCCCCCATGAAAATTCTTTCCGTGAAAAATTCCCAAATGGAAATTCCTCCCGTGGATAATTCCTGCTGAAAATTATCCCTGGAACATTGTTTTTGGACGTTAATTTGAGCTTCCAAATAGAAAATAAGACAATTAAAAGAATTCTGTATATGAATCTCTCCTGTAAAATTTCCACTAAAAAATCCCTCCCCCCCCCCAAAAAAAAAAAAATTCTTGGAAATCAATAGAATATTTTCCATTCCCCCTTCCCCAGATATCCAGTGCAAGTTAAAATTAAAAAAAATAAAGTATATTTGAAAATGTAAAAACAAATAAACTAAATTAAATAAAAATTACACTAATTTGTCAAAGTGAAAGAATTTCCTTGCAACAGCCGGGATCGAACCTAGGCCCGAAAGTTTCTAAGCACGGCTTTATCCACTGCGCTGCTACAAGGTATTCGAATTGAATATTTATAATGTGTATGACATACATGTAGCTTGTCTCTGAGAGAAAAAGACGTCATATCCCTGAGAAATTCCTATCCTAGAAATTCCTATTCTAGAGAATTTTTAACTGAGTAGAAGATATAGCTATTCCATGAAATCAACTTTGTAATTTAATTTACGTTTGGTTTGTGATTTAATGGGAAATCGGCAACTGGAAAAGCGATATATAGGAGTACATCTAATCAAAATAAAAAGATTAATAATTATCCCTTTGGAAGATTTTCCTAATGTATTATAGGCCGGAATGCCAGTAATATAACAACGATGAAGAAAAAGTACACGTAAAAACAAATGTTTTTTAATTGATAAAGAGACATTCCTTAAGGGCTCTTCTAAATATCACGTCTACAAATAAGTGAATCCGGACGTTACAAATAGCCTAACATCCAAATTAAATTGAATTACTCTGATTTAGGTCCCAAGGTACTCTGGGATCGAAGGTAATGAGACGGTAAATGGAGCAGGTAGAACTGGAAGAAGAGGTTGTAGACTATAAGCTGGGGTGGATCAGGGATGGAGTGTACCGTCAGGAAAATGGAACAAAATTGTCAAAGCAAAACGGGATGCAATGAAACAAAATAAGTTCCGAAATTTAGCCCATACTATTTTAACATGTGCTACAGCTAAGAAGGTCAGGCATAGCAATATTGACTGAATCAACAGTAGGAAAAAAAAATTTCGGGAAGCAACTTGTTCAAATAGAGAAGGCCCTTTTCGTCAAATTGAAACATTACTGCGTCCAACAGCAGACAAATTATTTGGCAAGGATGAGGTCAAGCTTATCATTGCTTTCTTTTCCAATGACAAATCTTTTGGGTCAAAATCAACGGTAAACTTTTATTTCTAATGGATTCCTAATTTTTAGGCATTGACATGCCTAATTTATAGCCGGGAGGGGAGTTGCAGATGAGAGGTAAATAGCGATAATGGTCACTGAAAAATATCTTGGAAAGATTATTCAGGTTTATTGCTAAAATTTTGGTCACGTATTTTATTTCTTTCTAAACTATATACAATTTCAAATTTTAATATTGTCCTCTGTCAGCCTAAAAATTTGAAGCTATTAGTTCCTGAATAACTAGAGTCTATTTACGATGAATACTGATCCAATCAAAAGAAACTACATTTACACAACTTATCAAAATAGCATCTCCACACTCTCCTAGGAACGGCTAACAGGATAGATTTGAAGCTTTCAAGGGGTGCTGGGGGCCAACTTGACTCCAAGCTAGGACTCAAAAGAAGCTGCTTGTCAAAAACAAATTTTTGAATCCCGGCTATCAAAATAGCTTATGCCGGTGAGGGGTAGGGCACTTGAGTAAAAGATTTCAGAGGATTGGGAAAGAGGGTAAGAAAGACGAACAGACTAGTAGACGATCTTTTTTAATTGAAAATAGTAAAAAAAAGGTATTCTTTTCTTTATTAAATTGTCATTCTACACCCCCCCCTCACCCCCAATTGGAGCCTTTAAATTAAAAATTAACATTAACCAAAACAATATATGTTTTTTTTCCTAACTTTAAGTAGATAACCTGAAAGCTGAGTTGCAACCAGACTATAGGAAAATCACTAGACTCTTAAAAGAAGAACAGTATTTTGTTTAACTGAAAGTAAGGAACAACATTAAAAGGAAATTCAAACCAAAATTATTCCGTTTATAGGAGGAACTGCCACCTCTTCCCTCTCTCTTTACAGTAATTAAAAAAAAATTAAACTGAAAGTAAGGAGTGACATTAAAACTTAAAATGAACAGAAATTATTTCGTATATGAAAGGGGCTGTCCCCTCCTCAGTGCCTCGCTCTCTAGTCTAAAGTTTGACTCTGTCTCACAAATTTATTTTTTAAAACAATAAAAAACTTTGGCGTAAAGAGTGAGGCGTTGAGGAGGGGACAGCCCCTTTCATATACGGAATAATTTCTGTTTGTTTCAAGTTTTAATCTCGCTCCTTACTTTCAGTTTAAAAAACTCGTTTTTTTATTTAATAAACTAAAAGACTGACAGGCAGCCAGAACTTTTTTTTCAATTACTGGAGCTTGATTTTGAGAAGCTGAGCGCGGGGCTTCTTGACACGCTGAATGCACTAGTATAGTTATTATCAAATTCTAAAATTTATTCAAGAGGTTGTCCGTGATTATAAAAATACGCTGAAGCGAATTCCCCTCCATTTAATTAAACCATGCTAAATTTTGATTTAGGTTTTATGCTTGGAATCAGCAGGGAATCAGTATTTATTTACCACTTATTTTCTTGCTGTTCAAAGTTTTCAATGGTGGCTTAGCATAGTTCTGAGATTGTCATCGCTCTTAACTAGGCGCTCTCTAATTTGAACACCAAACGAAATACAGTCTAAAGCTATGAAATTCTTAAGTCAGGCACCTAAGTTCAATCAAACAGTTCGTGGTAACGAACTGTAAGTAAGGAGCGACCCGGCTCAATAGTTACTGAAACTCTAAAAAAACAGAATTTTGATACCAATAGATACATCAAAAGAATCAAATTTTAATGCTGATTTCAAATATATAAATTTTATCAAGTTTAATTTTACCCATCAAAAGTTACGTGCCTCAGAAAATTTGTATTATACAGACGTTTTCAGGGGGATTTTTTCTGGTGGGTGGGGGGAGGTGGGTTGGGGGTTATATGGGAGGATCTTTCCATGAAGGAAGTTTTCATGGGGAAAGAGACATTGCTATGAAGGGGGCGCCAGATTTCCCATTATTATTAAAGGAAAAAGATCAGAAATTAAATAAAAAAAAAAGTTTTCAACTGAAAGTAAGGAGCAACATCAAAACTAAAAACGAACAGAATCGTCATGGAAAGAGCTATTTATTCTAATTAACGGCCTTTGTGATTAAGGGGTCATTTTTAAAGAATTGGAACAAAATTCGAACTTTAGCTTAAAAAGCTAATATACGTATTAAAAATCTATGAATATAGAAGTTCGTTACGTAAGTTAATTCATAAGTTACGTATATTTATTAGTAATAAAAACGTTCGTAAATAAAATTAAACAAGTTTCGAGAAAGACATTTAACCAAATAAAAGTAAAATTAATATTCAAATTTTTTTTTAATTATTCATGTACGGTGAGCCAATATCAAAACCTGCATTAATTCAAAAACGTTCAAAAAATTTAATAAAAAAAAACAAGTTTTTTTTAACTGAAAGTAAGGAACGACGTTAAAACTCAAAACGAACAGAAATTATTCCGTATATGAAAGGGGCTGTCCTCTCCTCAACGCCTTGCTCTTTACGCTAAAGTTTGACTTTCTCACAGCTCTATTTTTTAAACAATAAAAAACTTTAGCGTAAAGAGCGAAGCGTTGAGGAGGGAACAGCCCCTTTCATATATGGAATAATTTCTGTTCGTTTTCAGTTTTAACGTCGTTCCTTACTTTCAGTTAAAAAAACTTTTTTTTATTTTTTTTTAATTATCTTTCTTTTGCCGTGTTACCAAATAATTATGGTTTTTCAAACAGTTCGTGGTAACGAACTGTAAGTAAGGAGCGACCCGGCTCAATGGTAACCGAAACTCTAAAAAACGGAATGTTGATATCAATAGATACATCAAAAGAATCAGATTTTAATTCTTATTTCAAATATATAAGTTTCATTAAGTTTAGTCTTACCCATCAAACGTTATGCGCCTGAGAAAATTTGGCTGATTTTAGAAAAAGGGAGAAAGACCCCCTAAAAGTTATAGAACCTTAATGAAAATTACACCATCACATTCAGCGTATCAGAGAACCCTACTGTAGAGGTTTCAAGCATCTATTTACCGAAATGTGGAGTTTTGCATTTTTTGCCAGAAGAAAGATCACGGATGCGTGTTTATTTGTTTTTTGTTTTTTTTTTTCCCAGGGGTGATCGTATCGACCCAGTAGTCCTAGAATATCGTGGGAGGGCTCATAAAGAACGGAAATTAAAAAGTTCTAGTGCCCTTTTTAAGTGACCAAATAAATGGAGGGCAACTAGGCCCCCTCCCACGCTCATTTTTTTTTCCCAAAGTCACCCGATAAAAATTTTTAGATAGCCATTTTGTTCAGCATAGTCAAAAATATGATAACTAAGTCTTTAAGGATGACTTAATCCCCGAAGTCCTCGGGGGGAGGGGTGAAAGTTATGAACTTTACCCAATGTTAACATATAGTATTCGTTATTGGGAAGTATGCAGACGTTTTCAGGGGGGATTTTTTCTGGTAGTTTGGGGGGGGGGGTCAGGGGTTAAATGGGAGGATTCTTCCATGAAGGAAGTTTTCATCGGGGAAGGGACATTGCTATGAAGGGGGTGAAGGATTTCCCAGCATTATTAAAGAAAGAGATCAGAAATTTAATAAAAAAAAGTTTTTCAACTGAAAGGAAGGAGCAACATCAAAACTTGAATTGAACAGAAAATATTAAATATATATGATTGGGTTCACCCCCTAGTCAATACCTCGCTCTTTAAGCCAAAGATTTTTTAGTACATTCATAAGAGCTATTTATTCTAATTAATGGCCTTTGTGATTAAGGGGTAATTTTAAAGAATTGGAACAAAACTCGAACTTTAGCTTAAATAGCAAGGTATTGACTAGGGGGCGAACCCCCTAATATACTTATTAAAAATCTATGAATATAGAAGTTCGTTACGTAAGTTAATTCGTAAGTTACATATATTCATTAGTAATAAAAACGTTCGTAAATAAAATTAAACAAGTTTCGAGAAAGCCATTTAACCAAATAAAAGTAAAATTAATATGCAAATTTTGTTTTAATTATTCATGTACGGTGAGCCAATATCAAAACCTGCATTAATTCAAAAACGTTCAAAAATTAAATAAAATAAACAAGTTTTTTTAACTGAAAGTAAGGAATGACGTTAAAACTTAAAATGAACAGAAATTATTCCGTATAAGAAAGGGACTGTCCCCTCCTCCTCAACGCCTCGTTCTTTACGCTAAAGTTTGACTTTCTCACAACTCTATTTTTTTAAACAATAAAAAACTTTAGCGTAAAGAACGAGGCGTTGAGGAGGGGACAGCCCCTTTAATATACGGAATAATTTCTGTTTTTTTAAAGTTTTAACGTCGTTCCTTACTTTCAGCTAAAATAACTTGTTTTTTTTTTTATTTAATCTAATATAGAACCAGCCTTACCAACAGTTTGAAATAAACTGCGCCAGTTTTCTGACTGAAGAGACTAATTTGTACCATCTGACCAACATGTAAAATATTTTCCACAATAAAGGGCACATGGCACACGTAGCTGATTTCGGAAACTGATTTCCAAATCAGCGCCGATTTAAAAAGTAATTGGCGTCGATTTGAGCTTGAAAAATTTTCTATTTTCGGCGCCGATTTACAAAATCAGCGCCGATTTTCATCATGATCATCACAAACAAAATAGGGATACAAATAAATAGTCAGCCAGCGATGTCTATGGTGAAAGACCCCGCTACTGAGCTGAGAACTAAGCTGAGATCAACCACGCAACAATTAATAAACTCTAGTTGACTATTTGTGTCCATTATTTCTTATTTTGAAAATCGCGTGCAATAAATTTTTCTTTAAACAAATTTTTCTTACCGCTATCGTTTGTCCACTGATGGTGAAATCGGTTCCCGAAATCAGCTACGTGAGCCGAGCCCTTAAGAAGAAAATTTTTGATAAATAAAACTTGAGCAAATATCCAAGTCTGAAAGGAGCAATGGCATTGCTATATAAGACCCTACATAAAAGAGATAAAGTAATCAATTCAACGTTTTAGCGGCTAAAAGAAGTAATATATTAATGGGGTAAAATTATATAATTATGCCGTGACAAGGAAACTTTTGTCAGTTAAATAATACATGGTAATAGCTTTACTTAAAATGAAAAGTAAAATGAGTGTTGTAAAATTTTTTTAGATATAATATTCCCAAGCAGTAAAATTTTGCATACACAGAAGTCTACTTATAACACATCTTTGCTGCCAAAACCGAATAGCGTGTGATAAAATGTGCATTAAGCACAAACGGAGGGATTAATAAGTACTGGCACGCAGTTAGGAGTTATTTTGGAGAATGCAGAGCAGGTCAGGGAGGAAAGGGGCAAACTAAAAGAAAATACAAAACAAAGAATAATTTGCAACCAATTATTCATAAAAATATAGAAACTATAGGAGCAATCGTGGTATTCTTGTGTGGGGGGGGGGTATAAACTCATATACACTCCTCGTATTTACGTGGCTAATAAAATGCTCTGGTATATTATTCTATGCAATCTTATTTTATGTAATCTTCAGATGGCTCGCTTCTTTCTGAACTACAAGCGAGAATATCCAAAGCGTCTTCTGCCATGGGCAGACTGAACCGTCCCCTCTGGCGAAAACCAAACATCAGTCGCAAAACGAAGCTGCGGATTTTCAACGCACTCGTCGGCTCTGTGATGCTCTATGGAGCTGAGACGCGGCAAGCTTCAGCCGCAACCCTCAAGGCAATTGATGTCTTTCAGTCAAAGAGCCTGAGGGAGGATCGAAGGTCTACGATGGTTCGACTTCATCAGCAATGAGAAGCTGCTGCAGCTCACCAAGCAGTCTCGGTTTTGGACCCAAGCAGCCGAGTGAACACTACGATGGTTCGGACACCTACTTCGAATGCCTCCACACATACCTGCGAAAACGATCCATGACTTCGACCCTGTAAAAGCCGGTTGGAAGCGAACTCGCGGCCAACCGAAGAAACGATGGTCTGACAGCCTGTCCGAGTTTCTGACGATGGCAAATATCAGGTTGAGCGATATGCAAACGCTTGCCATGGACCGAAGTGGATGGAGGAGGCAGACGTCACTCTCTACACCGAGCAGCGCCCGGCAGGAGGCATAAGTCAAAAGTAAGTAAAGTAATCTTATGATTACCTGTGCAATTATCAATAATGGTGGAGCGAGAGAGGAGAATGTATGTCAATTATTAGTTAATGGCAATAACTGTTTATTAAGTAAGCAGTAAAGTGAAAATAATAAATACCCGAGGCTAGGGTGTTTTTGTCAGAGTTGAAAAAAGTTTGAAAGAATAGGAAGGTAAATCTGTGAACCGAGATCAGAGTATTGAAAACTACAGGGATGACAGTGGTCAAGTATGGCTCTGAAACATGGGTGCTTCGGAAGACAAAGGAGAATTTGTTACATTTTTCCCAGAGGAATTGCCTACAGATCGTTTTGGGATCCCGTCTGACAGACCATCTATCAAACAACAAGCTATACGAAAATGTGATCCTATCTAGCTTTCTGGGAATATAATGAGAGAATTGTTGAAATGGCTAGGACACGTTTTGCTGATGAAGGATGACAAATTCTGAAAGATCGTCCTTTTCGGCCATACATCTAGAACCAACGAAAAGCAAGACATGCCCGACTAGAGTAGGAAGTGGTCATAAGAAAGGATTCAAAACTTCTTGGGAGAGTGTAAAGAGGAAAGTTTTGAACAGACTGGGATGAAAGAGAAGTTTGCGCGGCTGTTTTGGCCTCAGGTAGCATGGGGCTGCAGTGAGCTCATAATGTTTCTGTAGGATTTAGGTCTTCTGGATCCAATTTTTGGATTTTTCTTTCTTCCCCACTGAGTCTTGAATATTTTTAACAAAAAGCTGGTACTGAAACTTGCTGAGGTCACTGGATTTTTTACCTTCAAACTGAATTGGAAGTATTAACAAAACGGCGAGGTAGATTACTAACAAAATTTGTGTATGCCTATGCCTATTGACCTCTTTTGTTCTGCACAAGAGGAGAAGGTACATAATTACCAGAAGGGAATATTAACTGATTTTAGACAAATGACCTAACGTTAATAATATTATTGTAATTACCCTACCCCTCTTGGTCTTTTATGGTATGATGTGATATTTATTGGCTAAAAAGACAGCCAGGCCATGACAAACATCATAATAAGAATATAATATAGTACAAACACACACACACACACAAAATCTGACTTATTTTACATACTCAGTTTTTCATCTCATTGTTTTACCTCTCCTCATTATTTTTTTAACTTTTATTTTTGTCTTTTATTCCTTCCTTATTTATTTTCATTTATTTTACCATATCACATTATATAATTAACACACCATATCACGTTTTTTTTCTCCTTGTTGTCAGTAGAAACCTTCGTAATAACATCCGCTCTCTATGTATTGGACCCTTTCCATGTTGATGTTAAATTCGTAAAAAGAGAGTATATTTACTTTCCCGTGTTTCTTGTTTAGACTTCTAAACGCAAGAATTCTTCAAGAGACAGCTGGCAACGAGAAATTTTAGAAAGGCAAATAAAAGACGAATGTCAAAGTTTTCAAGCTTGAAATATAAAAAGAATATTCATCTTATTCCTGGAAAATGCTATTTTATTGCAAGCTGTTATCGATATGCCATGGAAGCTAATAGTAATATATTTGAATTTTAGAACCGTCAAATACTAAAATATGTAAAGAATCTATCGAAAGTGAAATATGAATGACAAAAAGATTGTATTAGAGCGTGAGGAAATTTGCAGGAGAGACAGTGGGAATTTTAGGGTAAAAGATGACAAGCAGGACGAAGCACGTATACGGCAATTTATTTTTAGAGGGGGGGGGGGTACAAAAAACAAATATTATTTGTTAATGTGAATAAGCAGCACATATAAAAGGAAAATATAGCAGTTTGGGGGTTGGAGCCCGAGGTCCTCCTCTGAGTGTGTCCTTGAATATAACTACCAAGTTGAAACAATAGCCATAATGTAATCTTTTTAGGATAAGCTCTTTTGATAAGTTCCTATTATTAAGTATCCCGACAATAAATATTATTGCACGAAGACAGAGGTTTAGAAAACATCACCAAACGGGGCCGGATTTAAAGGTTTGATGCTTCTAGGCCCAAGTGTTTTTGCCGCTCCATTTTTGCAAGATTTTTGGAGAAATTCCCCAAACTTCAGGGATAGTGGAAGCACTGACCAGAACGCAACTGATGATCTGGAAGTGATGAAAGAGAGAGGTAAACTCTCAGCTGCCATTCTTGGGAGACATTTGACAGTTTATAAGTGACCACGGAATTCCTGTCTTATTTTGAAATCACTGTTCTCTGAATAGGCAGCGCGGCGGCAGAGTGTATCATTCTGGAACTTTGACGATAAATCACTTCTGTCCAGTTTTTGTCAAGAAGAAATTCAATCAGTGGTAATTTGTTGCTCCCCCTGACATTATGCGCCCCTAGGTCCGGGCCTATTGGTAAATTCTGACCTGCTCGTAGAATAGAAATTTAATGTTTAAATTGTTATGTTGCACTCTAATCTGATGTTTCTCGCCTGGAGACTACGGTTCAAACCTGTCTGCTGCAAGGCACTCAAGAGAATGGAAATGACCCTTAAAATAAATATGGCCCTAAAAATAAACTTTGCACTATTTTGTTTGTCTCAAGTGGTTGTGCACTGCCTGACTGTCCAGATACTGTCTGACTCACCAAGAGCCAATTTTCACATATACTCCATCATACTACAGAACTATTCATAAGTATTATAAATATAAAACTTATAGACTGATATTTATTAATGGTTGATAATTATATACTTATACAATTATTTATTTATATTTATTAGCAATAGAGCAATATTTTAAGATATTATTCTTATAATGATAAAGTACTTTTTCTAATAGTTAAATTGTAAGAAATTATAAACTAATTCTATGTATTTATTAACAACTTGATTTGGTACTTGTATGATGCAGCCCCTGCCTAATATTCTTCGAATATGTTTCTCTGACACTCAATCCTAATGAAATATACCTAAGTATGATAATAATATAATACTTTAGAAACAAATTTTAGCTATATATTGGCACATTAGGGGTGGGTGTAAAAGTATAGCGGGTCTGCATGCCTCATGTGTTAGGTTAAATTATTCTGCATATTGTGTAGCAAGAATTGTTTTCTAACTTCACACTGTCCAGATGCTTTACCCCCCCCCCCCGATAATATGAAAATGTTTCACCCCCTCCCCCAAATTATATATTTTCCATCTATTCTGCCACTTCTCTTTGTCTTGTCTCGCGCTAAGCTGAAAGAAACTAACACAAAAAACGGTTCTTTAATGCGTCAATGAATGAACAACTTGAGCGGTAGGGGCTATATCATACAAGTAACCATGATTTTATAAGAAAAAAAAATGTGCACTATCTAATAGCCATAATAATCATTCTTTTTTTAGAATTGTGTCGCAATAATAATGAATTTCTATATATAGATCGCAGGAAAACGTGATACAGATGCTGATAAGCAAGCCCAAGAGTGGATTGAGGGTGTTCTCGGAGAAAAATTTCCAGCTGGTGTTGCTTATGAGGATGTTTTGAGGGATGGTGTTGTTCTTTGCAGGTAAAAATTACCTATTACTTGTAGCCTTTACCTATACCATGGATTGCTTAAGAAACAAAGAAGCATGTATAAATCAATAAATAAATGGAAAATTATGCTCTGCTAATAAAGCAGATAATTATACTCAAATTATTATAAAATATAAGAAGGCCATAGAGTACCTGCATCTATTTATAATAAATTTTAGGAGGGGGTCATAACACTGGAAGGGTTAAGCTAACTATAGCGTGAATAAAGCCACAGCATTACCAGTCTGGTCAAATACCACAGTTTATATAATTTTCCACTATGATCTTTCCCTATCTCACCCATTATAAAAACCCGGACCGAGGTGCGAGTGTTCCAGAGAACGTTTTTGCAGATATAAACATAAGCGGCATTGGATCTTTTCACGGGTAGACAAAGAATAATCTCCTACGGAACAAGTACTGACAAAACCATTTGGCCGGCTCAACCAATAAGTGGACAATAAGTGCAGAAATAAGTGGGAGGAGCTTTTTGTTCGCACCGAGAATGAAGAGCCAGAAATCATCTGCGGTAAACTTACTGGTATATTATATAAACTGTGTCGAAAACGCACCAAATTGTTATAAATGTTTGTATGTAAATTTGCAAGGCCGTATCCAGGGGGGGGGGGGGGTACCGGGTTTGAACCCCCCCCCCCCTGAAATTTTTGAGCGAGTCGAAAATTAGTCTAAAAAATACCTGTAAAGACAAAACCTTACCAGAAAAAAAATGTGCTCCCACACTAAATCCTATTGCATTTTGTGGGTTAACGGTTCTGATCAGCTTACGCAATTAGGTAACCGTAGGTAACCCCATGTTCACCTGACCTTGCATAGTAAATTAGGGTTAATAATATGCGCTCTGATCAGCTTACGCAATTAGGTAACCCCATGTTCCCCTGACGTTGCATAGTAAATTAGGATTAATGGGCGCTCGAGATATGGTATAAGAGAGTGCAAGATTGTCAGTTCAGTTCAGTTCAATTTCGGACTTGGCTAAGAGAAGAGCGATTTTCAACATGAAGAGGAAGTGTGACATTACGTCGTTTTTTGCGCCCAAGCGGACCAGGGATGTTTCTGACAGTGGCATTAGCGGGACGTCTGCGGAGCATTCATCTACACCTGTGTTGCGACCAATTGTTGAGACGGTGATATTTTGTGGGCGGCAACAGCTTGCCCTTCGTGGTACCAACGATTCCAGTCCCATTTCGGTCTCGGATCCAGAACCTTCTCACAATGATGGCAACTTCCGAGCACTACTGCGGCTGAAGGCGAGACACGGTGACGATGTTCTGAAGAACCACCTTCTTTCTGCGGCCGGAAATGCCATATATCTTTCTCCCATTATCCAGAATGGTATTATCGCTGTATCCGGGGAGCTTCTTCAGCTGTCTATTGTGAAAAGAGTAAACACAAATTCATGCTTTTCGGTGCTTTCTGAGGAAACGGCGGATGTTTCGAATACCGAGTAGCTGTCTGTTTGCGTCCGCTACACTTTCAAAGGGAACCTGCATGAGGACTTCCTTGGTTTTACCTCAGTTTCTGATTTGACTGGGCAAGGTCTGGCTTCATCAATCCTGCGATTTCTCTAACGCCTTGGTCTTAATCTAAACAAGATGGTTGGTCAGGGGTATGACGGTGCAGCAGCGATGAATGGGCATTTTAGGGGTGTTCAGGATGTTATACGTAAAAAGTATCTGAGGGTCCTTTACATCTCTTGTAGTGCGCACAGTTTCATCTTGGTCATCTAGCCTTCAAGATCTGGTACATAGTCACAGCATTTCTTTGGAGTCTTGTCAAAACTCTGAAGTGTTAAATAGACTTCTCCGATTAAGACACAGTCTTCAATATAGGAGATCAACAAAATGGTTATAAACTTGAAGACACATCTTCTAACTAGAGTCTGCAAAACAAGATGGGAGGAGCACCACGATTCAGTCGTGCGTTTTTTTGAGCTTTACTGACCAATCCTGCGATCCCTGGAAGCTCTTGAAGAGAACGGAAATGCAGAAACTTCTGCAAAAGCGGCGCAGTTGCTGGACACGATGAACCAGTCACAATTTGTTGTGTGTCTCCATGTGGTCAAATAGCTTTTCTGCCTTACGCTTTCATTGTGCAAGACTCTTCAGTCAGTTGACTGTGATTTAGCAGCTTCATGCAGGCACGTGTAAACTTTACTTTCAAAAACAAAGGAAATGCGAGGAAATGCTGCTACTGCTTCCACGTCTATTTTCGACTAAGCTCAGCGTTTTCCAGTGACTTAGGACTGGAGATGATTCGTCCAATGACGAGAGGTGGCCGGAGTATGCACGCAGACGATCCAGACCTTCTCAACCACTATAGAACCTCGCTCTTTATTTGTTTCCTGGACCACTTCACTTCCGAGCTGAAACAACGATTTGTGCTTCACCAGAAACTGCTGTCAAATCTCAGCGTCCTTTCTCCTGCCAAAATTGTTTCTGTCGATCTGAAGGCATTAAACCTGGAGTCATTGGTTGAATTGTATGGCGATATTCTTCCCGAGCCAGACTGTCTGAAGCAAGAAATTGAGCTATGGCGCATCAAGTGGGAGAATGTTCAGGTATCAGAGAGGCCTACTTGTGCTGTGTCTTCGCTTCAGGCATGCGACGCCACCTTTTTTCCAAATGTTTTTCTTCTTCTGGCTGTTTTTGCGACGTTACCTGTTAGCACTGCTACTCCGGAAAGAAGTTTTTCAACGCTTAGAAGGCTCAAAAACTGACTGAGAAATGCACCAGTAGAAGAACGAATGTGTGGCTTAGCCCTTCTTGCAGTCCATAGGGACGTTGACGTCTGCCCTGACACGGTTATCGACATTTTTGCAGGTAAGAAAAAGCGTCGTCTCGATTTTGTTTTATAGATATTCCCCCTTACTTTTAGTTAAAAAAAAACTAAAAAGTATATAGACTACTTCTAACCTACTATTTGGCTTCTTTTTGCGCAAAAAAAAATAGCTTGTAGTATTTAACTGTATGTAAATGCTTGTCTTGTTTTTGCGTTACTAAAAAAAAAAAAAAAAATGCCCCTTATAGATACGAAAGTATGCCTAGTGGACGCGTCCTCGTTCGCAAGGAGCGGACTGACGGTCTCGAGCTAACGTGATGTTGCTCGTGGATGTTAGACAAAGTCCACGGGAAAAATCGGGTAACCCCCCCCCCCCCCGAACAAAAATCCTGGATACGGCCCTGTAAATTTGGTTATTCTGGATTCAATTATCACATTAAGATAATGATGTTAACTGAACTTTGTATGGTTTACGATTGAAGCAAAGTATAATCACCTACTGTTCCGTAGGTGATTATACTTCGGATATAAGTCATACTTTTATTTTTTGGTTTATGAATGGAAAATAAATCAACCAACAAAGAAAGAGAAAACTAATTTTTCATTAAATTTTGATAAAAGGGGTCTACCCAATGTCGGATTTGTTATGTGTCCTCTGTAATCACTTTGACTAAAGAAGAACAGATGGACTGCTATTCTAAAAAAAAGTTGAGAAGAATTTCTAGGGAAAAACCAATAAGTTGGAATCTAACGTAAAGAGCGATGCGGCTCAATTGTAACTGGAACTTTCAGAAATAGATTCTTGATAACAATAGCTATATCAAAAGAATCGAATTTTGATGCTTATTCAAAATATGTAAAATCCATCAAATTTAATGATACCCATCAAAAGTTACGAGCCTGAGAAAATTTGTCCGATTTTGTAAAGGGGAAAAACCCCCAAAACATCAAGTGATCTTAATCACCATCAGATTCATCATACCATAAAACCCTACTGTAGAGGTTTCAAGCTTTCATAGCCAAAGCATTGTGCCACAGTACCTGAAGAACAGTGGTTAGAACATTATTCGAAGGTTTTCGGGTCAAAAAATATTCCTTTGGAAAAAGAATATGATGAATCGTTAAAATTATGTCTTGATTCGCTTCTGAAACAGAGAAATTATTTTGTGGTTTCTAAAAATAATGTTTCAAGGGCTGTTAGCCAGTTAAAGAGTAACAAGGCTCCCGGTCTTGATAGTGTTAGTGGTAATCATCTACGCAATGGTTCCCCGCTTTTGCTTCAGCATCTGCAACTACTCTTTCAGATGTGTATAGATACTGCGACCGTTCCTAACTCGTTCTGTACCGGGGTTGTTACAAATATCCTCAAGAAAGGAAAAAATACGAATGAGTGTGGAGGCTATAGGCCTATTACTGTCTCAAGTACGCTGAGCAAAGTGTTGGAAAGATTGGTTCTTAGCGAAATTGTATCGAAATGTGGTATAGACCACAGACAGTTTGGATTTAGAAAATATCTCAGCTGTGCTTTTGCCCATAGACTTCTAAAGCGTATTCTTGCTAAAGCTGAACTAATCGGGTTGTCCGTGTATGTATGTACTGTCGATATTTCTGCTGCATTTGACTCAGTCATCCAGTCCGCCGTCTTCAAGACCCTGCTAGATGCTGGCGTGAACACCCATATAGTAGCTATGTTATCCTATTGGTACTCTAATAGCTATATAAGAGTGAAACTCGGACTTGAAAGACTTAGTGCGCCAGTTAAACTAAATAGATGGCTTCGACAAGGCTCAGTTCTAAGTCTGATATTATTCAACACTTTGATATCTAAGGTTACAAAACAAATCTCTGGTGGGCTTAGCCTTGATCTTTGTGATCTGAGTCTAATAAGCTATGCCGATGATTTACTTATGTTGAGTTTTTCTCTGAGTCTATTGCAGGATAATTTAGATAAGCTTGTATCTGGCTACAGAGCTATTGGTCTGCAAGTTAATGGTAAGAAAACTAAATTTCTGGTTTTCAACTCAACGAAACGGGATGCACCAGAACCAACTGTTTCAGTAGATAGCGCTACTATTGCACCGTCTTCGTCGCTTAAATACTTAGGTCTTCTGTACGGTCGAGATAAGAAAGCAACTAGAATTCTTTGCCTTGACACCCTTATGTCAAACCTACGAATTAGCTATGCTAAACTGGCCCCCCTGAAGTATTCATACAATCGGCAAGTTCTGGCGAGGCTATATAGAGCGGTGGCACTCCCACATATTCTTTACCTGTCCCCTGTATGGGAATGGTTTACGGAAACAGAGCGACTAAAGGCTAGATCTGCGTTCTGCAAATATTTAAAATTTCTGTTACGAGTAGGGGCCTACCGCTGTTCGAGAGAAATACATTTCTCTTGGACAAGTATCTTATTCCAGAGCCTCGTGAAGTTGTGGTAACGCATGAAACCAATGCTAGAAAAGGTGCACTGGAGTCCCTTTACGATTTCCTTCCGTTGCACGTCATGTACGAGCTGTGAATGTATATAGTGTATATAATCTAATCGTTTATTTTTGAAGTAATGTTTTTTTTGTTTTTCCCTTACTCCGCCATGTTTTTGTTTTATTGGTGGGCTAAAATAAACTAACTAACTATGTACAAAAATGTGGAATTTTGCATTTTTTGCCGAAATAAAGATCACTGATACGTGTTTTTCGTTTTTTTTCCAGGGGTGATCGTATGGAACCAGTGATCGTAGAAGATCGGGAGCCCCCCTCCCGCACTCATTTCTCCCCAAAGTCGCCCGATCAAAATTTTGAAATAGCCATTTTTACAGCAGGCCTAGTCGTAAAATTTAATAACTATGTCTTTGAGGATGACTTGACCTCCACAGTGCTTGGGGGAAGGGCTACAAGCTATGAACTTTGCCCATTGTTTACATATAATATTGGTCACTGGGAAACAGGCCTTTTTCAGGGTGGAATTTTCTGGTGGAGGGGGGGTGTACGTGGGAGGATCTTTTAATAAAGGATTTTTTCGTGGGGTAAGGCTATTTTCCATGGAGGGGGGTTAGATTTCTCAGCATTATTTAAAAACGATCAGATATCAAATAAAAAAAGCAAGTTTATTTCAACTGAATGTAAGGAGCAACATAAAACTTAAAACTAACAAATATTATTACGTATATGCGGGGGGTCGCCCCCTCCTCAATACCACTCTCTGTGCGCTTAAGTTTTTTTAGAACTTTTAAAAGAGCTTATTATTCTAATTAAACGGCCTTTGTGATTCAGGAGTCATTCTTAAATAGCTGGAACAAAAAAACAAATTTTAGTGTAAAGAACGAGGTATAGAGGAAAGGGAGACCCCTCTCATATACTTAATAATTTCTGTTCGTTTTAGGTATTAATTGGCTCCTTAATTTCGGTTGAAAAAACTTTTTTTTTTAATTTAATAATAATAAAGGCCAATATTGACTTCAACAACTATGCTATAATTCAAGTTTGAACTATTATTTCACATAAATCTGGTTCATATTATTATAGAAACACGGTTGTGAGTGACCTTGGTTTTGTAATTTGCTAAAAACATAAATTTAGAAAAAAAACACGCAGAGAATATTTAATCACGATTGCCTGAAACATTAAACTTTAAATGCAATTGCAAAAACAAAAACATAATTATCTCATTTCTGACAAACGGGCTCTAAATCTGAATCACATCGGGTTCGTTGCAAAAAAAAAGAAAAAAACTCAAAATCTGAATCACATCAAGCTCAGGGTGAAAAAAAGTAAAAAAAAATATTGACTGAGTTAAATTTGGGGCAACTGAACTTGTAGTTTTAGTCTAAGAAAGATTTCAGATTATACTCATGGTAATGTTGACTCCACTTACGCAAAAATTCAACAAATATAACTAGGATTAAAGGACAAGTAAAAGAAATTTAAAGCGTGAGGGGGGGGGGGCTTCATATACAGACACTCACTCCTTGAAAAATCAAGATTTTAATTATTTCCTTCACGTGTTTATATATGTTTGTACAAAATCGAGAAGTAATAACGATATTTTGTATGAGAAACATTTCATTAACCACCTTTAGCTAAATCAGCAATAAATTACAGCCCTGGATTATTGCTAAATTTTAGCTTTTTATAAAACTTTAAATTATGCCATTCTCTGCCGAATATTTGTTAACTTGGTATTCAAGACATTACAAATTTGGAGTTTTAGGGTCGTTTGTAATATTCCAATCCCAATTTTGGTACTTGCCTTTTATGGAGCCCAAAATGCCGGTTTGCAGATCTGATGAGTATCCAAACTACATGATGTCAATTTGGCATAAAAGAAAAAAACTGAATCCGTGTTCGACTTTTTGTTAATTCAGATCTTTTGAAGATTTTTAAATTGCTAGGAAGTGATTCTGCTTTGCAGCGTATGCCACAACAAAGATGAATTTAATGCGAAAACTATTTGAACCCCTTTGCCCCTTTGACAACCATTGTTACAAAACAAGTTTGAAACTATGTAAAATTTAAATACAACTGGAAATTTCTAACTTAGCAAAAACTCAGACCAATAAGCAACAGTTCTTTTCTTGTGTGGCAAAATTGGTGTGATTTAATTTAGATGAATATACATGCAGGAGCGATGGAGTTTGGGTATTTGGAGCATTCTAAGAAAACAAAACACAAAAGAAACATTTGCGACCCTTAGCTAAACCGACGACAGTATAATGTCATGGATACTGACTACGCTATACTCTTACGTAGATTGCCCTTAGCTATTTCTTAGCTATGCTAAGCTCTGCAAGGGGCTCCCTATTTCAAGAATCCGCCAGCTTGTTGCCCTCCAATATCTTTTGACGCTTAAAAAGGGAACTAGAACTTTCAATTTCCAATCAAATGAGCCCTCTCTGAAGTTTATACGAACATTCCTTCCATAAGAACCATATATGCCCCCAGAGCATAACCTATAACCCTTGCCCCTGAAGACTGTGGGGGGAATGTCCTGCTCAAACATATAATTTCCAGAAATTTCAACTACGTTGAACAAAATGGCTGTTCCAGCAACGGAAGGAAGTCGCAGTATTGAACACTTTTTACTAAGGAATCACAAAGAAAACCATGCCCAAGGCCCAAACAGATACAACAGTCTAGTTAAGTTTTTTCTTGTAGACTAGAGTAATTTATGTTTAATATCCTGTTAATATTTAATTAAGTTACTTTTGAATTTTATTTTTATTTATTAATTTCTTTTTGTATTAGCACGAAACCCTTTTGTACACCAAATAGCCCAAACTGTGTATAACAGAAGTTTAACATTTATGGAGCGGATAGGTTCGGTATGGTAGAAGTGTGCCTGACATACATGAACATACGGTGCTCTCAGATATACGCCAGGGGGCAGAGAATGGGGGGCCCCTACATTTTCTGTTAAATAAAGAGTTGAAGACCTTATAGATTAAGAGTTTGGGGTAATTTATAATAATATTCTTATCCCAGTTTGGTATTAGTCTTTTGTGAAATCCAGCATCCTGCTTTAAAAACCCGGTAACTATCCAAATGAAATGATATGGTTCTTTTTGGTAAACAAAAACAACAAAAATACGAATTTCATTTAACCGTAAAAAGGAATTGAACCTCAAGTCGATGCTCTTATGAACCACCGAAGGAAAAATCTTGAAGAATTAATTTTTCGTAATTTTTAAAATACAGCTGACAACCTTGATCCATATTCGCTAATCCCAGTTTTGATAAGATGGAACATTAACGCTAATTTATGTATATTGCATAATTGAAAAAAATAGTGTCTATTAAATGTGCTATTTCAAATAAAATTATGTCAATACTAGCACAAAAGGGTTTTTCTTAACTGTTGTTAGAACATTTCAGTGGTTTTATAGTTACTAAGAACTGTTTTTGCTTGTTACGCGCTTAGTCTTTTTGTAATAATAAACCTATTCTTCTTCATTTAATCCTGGTCGAAGCAACTTAATGTTATTAACATTTATTTTAAAACCAAATCTTGAACCCTGAACTCTCAAAACCTCCGAAAATTTACTGATCTAGTTACAAATTTATCAAGGATGCTCAAGTCATCTGCGTGATCTCAGTCTAGGAGAAATTTACTCTCTGCTTCCCTGCTCTCACGTAATCCTTCATACGTCCGTAATTTACTTATTTTGGATTTTTAAGCCCCCCCCCTTTCCTTTTCCACAATCTAGCTTATATGTTTTATACGAATATAATATTCTTCTTTCCTTTTAGCTAAGTTTTTCTTTTATTTCAGGCTAATGAACACACTTCAACCCGGCATAATAAAAAAGTTCAATAGTACTGGTGCCCAGTTTAAAATGATGGAGAATATTAATATGTAAGTATTGAACTTCAAGGTTGAGGCCTAAAAATGCCTACATAAGTTCCTCCGAAACGAGTGTTTTTGTGACCTGGCTACAGCTCTAAAATGCACATAAGTGGCAAGATAGGCCTACAACGTTTGTTACTAGATTTACTAGGGTCAGATTTAGCTTATTTTCTATCTCGAATGATGTTGCTGTATTTAAATGATTTTTTCTAAAATGCACATAAGTGGCAAAATAGGCCTACAGCGTTTGTTACTAGATTTACTAGGGTCAGATTTAGCTTATCTTCTATCTCGAATGATGTTGCTGTATTTAAATGATCTAAACTTTCTGGAAAAATAAGGGAAATTTCCATTTTTCAAATATTTTCAACGTATTTTTCAAACTAAAAACTTTTATCAAACTAAAAAAAAAGCAAGTTTTAGAGCATAATTCGGCGGACGAACAAAGCTGAATCCTAAGTATCGAATGATGCGAAATATTTGTCTTACGTTGGAGTATCAAACAGTTCGTGGTAACGAACTGTAAGTAAGGAGCGACCCGGCTCAATAGTAACCGAAACTCTAAAAAATTGAATTTTGATACCAATAGATACATCAAAAGAATCAGATTTAATGCTGATTTTAAATATACAAGTTTCATCAAGTTCAGTTCTACCCATTAAAAGTTAAGCGCCTGAGAAAATTTGCCTGATTTTTCAAAAAAGGGTGAAACACCCCCTAAGAGTTAAAGAACCTTAATGAAAATCACACCATCAGATTAAGCGTATCACAGAACCCCACTGTAGAGGTTCTGTCAAGCTCTTATCTGCAAAAATGTGGAATTTTGTATTTTTTGCCAGGGGAAAGATCACGGATGCGTGTTTATTTGTTTTTTTGTTTGTTTTTTTTTTCTAGGGGTGATCGTATCGACCCAGTGGTCCTAGAATTTCGTGGTGGGGCTAATTCGAACGGAAATTACAAGTTTTAGTGCCCTTTTTAAGTGACCGAAAAAAATGGAGGGCAACTAGGCCCCCTCCCACGCTCATTTTCTCCCAAAGCCACCCAATCAAAATTTTGAGACAGCCATTTTGTCCAGCATGGTCTAAAATATAATATCTAAGTCTTTTAGGATTAGTTAATCCCCCAAAGTCCCCGAAGGGAGGGCTGAAAGTTATGAACTTTACCCAATGTTTACATATAGTATTGGGAAGTATAAAGCCGTTTTCAAGGGGGATTTTTTCTGGTAGTAGGGTGGGGTCGGGGGGGGGGGGAGGTGGGGCTTTGGGGGAGGATCTTTCCATGGAGAAATGTTTCATGGGGGAAGGGACATTGCTATGAACGGGGCGCCGGATTTTCTAGCATTATTTAAAAACGATCAGAAATTAAATAAAAAAAAATAAAAAAGTTTTTCAGCTGAAACTTAGGAGCAACATCAAAACTTAAAACGAACAGAAATTATTACGTATATGATTGGGTTCGTCCCCTAGTCACTACCTCGCTCTTTAAGCCAAATTTTTTAGTACTTTCATAAGAGCTATTTATTCTACTTAACGACCTTTGTAATTATGGGGTCATTTTAAAGTGGAACAAAATTCGAACTTTAGCGTAAAGAGCAAGGTATTGACTAGGGGGGGGAACCTCCTAATATATGTATTAAAAATATTTGTATATAGAAGTTCGTTACGTAAGTTAATTCGTAAGTTTCGTATTATTACTAATCAAAACGTTCGTAAATAAATTTAAACAACTTTCGAGAAAGCCATTTAACCAAATAAAACTAAAATTAATATGCAAATTTCATGTACGGTGAGCCAAAATCAAAACCTGTATTAATTCAAAAACGTTCAAAAATTAAATTAAAAAAACAAGTTAAACATTAAAACTTAAAACGAACAGAAATTATTCCGTATATGAAAGGGGCTGTCCCCTCCTCAATTGCCTCGCTCTTTGCACTAAAATTTGACTCTTTCTCACAACTCTATTTTTTCTAAACAATAAAAAACTTTAGCGTAAAGAGCGAGGCGTTGAGGAGGGGACAGCCCCTTTCATATACCGAATAATTTCTGTTCGTTTTAAGTTTTAATGTCACTCCTTACTTTCAGTAAAATAGAACTTGTTTTTTTATTTAATTAATACCATAGTATTGCTGAAAAAACAACACCCCAAAGACTTGTGCAAGAAATACCATATGTTTTCTTTGCATTCAGTCACAGAGTCAAGTTCTAAGTTACATCTTTTAAACGTATATTGGTTTTATACACCTTCCTCTTAATTCCAATGTCATAAAAGGAAGAAACCAAACCCTAAGACTGTGCTCTCATCTTATCCCTTTTCGTATTTTTTGTCCTCTCCTGCAGAAAGTAGATTTCACGACTCACGGCACCCACCCGACCCAATGACGGAAAAATGAAGTGTTGGAAGGGCTGCCTTGGAATTTTTGGGGTATCTGTAAAAGTACATATTACTTTCAACAAATATATTAATATAGACATTGTCATTATTAATAGCTTGTTTTTTTCCAATATTTAGGATTATTCACAGGTGAATCTTAGGACACTATTGAATGTTCGGTGACAGTCCTGTCAACACTTTTTTTTAAGGAACCGTTATACTATAGTTCGATGAAAGGGGGGAGGGGGGCAATTCATGAAAATATAGGGGGGATTATTTTTCTTTATTATAAACAAAGATGTAAAAAGTCTATTTTAAAAACTTAAGAGGAGTAATTTTGCTTTTTTTTATTTTATCAATGAACGCACCAAAAAATGTATTTTCCAAATCTAGAACAGTCGGAAATAACCCCCCCCCCCAAAGAAAGCTTTCATTTTTTTGCCTGATATGCTATTAAATTATTCTCTGTGTCATTATTGTATTGTTGTTGTTTTTTTAATATTCTATAGCCTAAAATAAAATTTAAACAATTCTTGTACAAGGCATTGTTTTTAATTAACAGATGCAAAACCAAAAAAAAAAGAAAAAAAAAATCTGTTTTGCTCCCTACGATATAAAATATTTTTGAATTATCACAGCCAAGACATTGCTGTTCAGTCTGAATAGCAGAAACGACTTTACCTTAAGACAATAAAAAAAGGTCTATTTGCGCTTATTTTCTTCAATAAATGTCCAAAAATATATGACTTACGACACGTCAAATTGTTTCCATTTCTCTTCCAAATGATCAGTTCATAAATCTTTTTGTCGGAAGAATAAATTTTTCCTCCCATTGTTTGCAACATCTTCAGAAATCGCCAACAACTACGTGGCTGCTCTTGAAGTTTGTTTCAAAAGAACGGAAAGATTTATGAACAAACAGATGGAAAAAAAATTAATGGAAAGTTTTCGCGTGTTTTTCAGAGATACTATTTGGACAGTTCATGAAAGGCAATTACATTCATAGTATGGATAGCTAGAAGCATTGAATCCGCTGAAAAAGAATCGTTGCTTTTGCAGTGATTCATCTTGGGGCTGCACTTTTAGGGGAGAGGGAGGCGAATGAAAAAAACATTTTGAAATTCTTTAAACACATAGGTGGTTGCTGAAAATTCCTAATAATTCAGGGGGTGAGGTCCAAATCTTCTTTCCAAACATCCCTATAATAACTTTCTTTTCCATAAGGCAGTGATACCATAAACAAAATAGTGAGAAAGAAGGGGGGAGAATAAGCACTAGCGTAGTGGGGGGAGGAGGCAGGGGACATGGCATATTTTATATTTTTTGCACCCCCCCTCCCACCTAGATTTTGGAAAACACCTTTTATTATTTATTTTCATTGAAGAATGCCTTTATTTGTATTTTCATTGAAAGAACTGAAAAAATCTTAGATTTCGAAAAACACATTTTACCCCCTTCCCCTACATTTTCTTGAATTGTTGCCTCTCAGAGTGAAAGAAATGTAGAAAGAAAGAAAGAAGGTAGAGAGAGAGAGAGAGAGAGAGGGTAGAGTTACAAAAGAAGAAGAGAGAAAAATAAAAGCCTGAGTGAGAGAGAGGTTAATAAAGAGAGAAAAAGATAGCCAGAGAGATAGATAGTAGAAGATAAAATGGAGGGGGGGTGAGATTTTACTACCCCCCTTTCCCACAGAGAGAAAGAGAGAGGGATAGAAGGTAAAACAAAGTTGAGAGTGAAGGTGAGAGAGTCAAGGAGTGAGAAATTACCATAAAGACCATTGAATGGAAGATTATTGCTTGTAAATTTTGCATTTATTATATAAAACCTGGTTTTACGATATTTGCATTCCCAACTATTAGGCAAGCACAAAGATTCATCCCTTATTTGTAAGCAACACCTTTATCATAGTATAAAACCACTAGTAAAACTAACCTGCATAATACTCAAGTAATGCTTGTCTATTTTTAGTTTTGGCGAGTCACGGAAAAAAAATAAATTAGATTCTCTAAAAGTCTAAATGAATAATTTATATGCCGCAGGAAAATAAAAAATTAAGACTAATCTGAAGTCTTAATTTCTTGTAGGTTTTAGAAATAATCTAATCAGAGTATGTCTGACGCATTGCGGCAGAAATCAAGTTAGAACTGACATTAAATCTTATGTGCCAGAAAGCCATGAAGGAAGGCTTTTATATAGTTATAATTTTGATACGAAAATCATGATGCCATATTTTAAGTCTTTTGAGCGGTATTTTAAGAGTTTGTTCTGAAGATGGGCAACATGACCGTTAGTCAGGGGGCAATATGAATAAAAGAAGTGTTTATAAAACTAGTTAATTGGAAATACGTTCAACGTCTAAAGAAATAAAATATGGGTTTGTTTAAGAATTTAATTTTAGCAACAGCTTTTTTGCAGAATTCTTAAATTGGCCTGATGATTATTTAAAAAACAGCATTTTCAGGCTTAGTGTTTTAATTGTACCAAAAATTTACGCAAGTACGAAGCTCGAAAATTCAAAAAAAAGTAAAGTAATAAAACGATAGGACTACTGTATATTATGATTCGTAACGATAAATAAAAACAAAACTGTATAGTTATAATATAAAATATACATAATAATCTTAAAAACATATACAACTTTTTGTCCCCGAACACACTAAAAAGCAAAAAAAAATGATTAATTCTCCTGCTACCTGGGAAAGATTTTATTTAAAAGAAAATGAACTAAAACATATCAAGTTTTGAAAAACTTTAAAAGAACTTCAACTTTTAAGAATTTAGAAAAAATTTAGTTTTAAAAAAATGAAAATAAAAGCATGGTTGCTGACAAAATAAATTTGTGTTAGATTTTATCGATACTTATGATAATACTCTCTTTATATTCACATTGAAGGTCCTTGAGGCTCCTTAGGGTTTTCATGTTCTTTAGGCCCTGCCCTTGTTAAGTATGTCATAATCGCCACCTGTTTCTATTGTCAATTTCAGAACATTTGATTTTTTTAGCTAGCTGGAAAAAAGTGTTTTTGATTGTCAGTGAACATGGAGAAAAAACTCAACTTTTAAAACAATTGCTACTAATAAATATATGCTCTTGTGGTTTTTATTTCAATTTAGACCACATATTGGTGTGCATCTAAAACAAGAAAGTTTGATTGTTTAAAAAAAATCATGGTGGGTTTTAATTTTAGTTTATATTTTAAAATTATTTATATTATATTTTATATTTATTTATATATATTATATTTTATATATTATATTTTATATATATTATATTTATATATATATTATATTTTATATTTAATTATTTATGTTATATTATATTTTAAAATTAAAATTATGGTGGGTTTTAATTTTAGTTTACATTTTAGTTTTTTAATTTTAGTTTAATTTTAGTTTAAAGTCGTTTTTCTCTCGGCAATTTTCGCAAAGACGTCTGATTTTATGACAAAATAAATTTTATAACGCAGTAGAATAATCCGTTAATACTCGTTAGGTATTTCCGTTAGTAATCATAATAATTCGTTACTATTCGTTAGGTGTTTCCGTTAACTATCATAATAATCCCTTATTAAAGGCTAATATTTATTGTTTAGATTCCAAAACGCAGCTAAAAAGTATGGTGTGAACGATTTAGATGTTTTCCAAACTGTTGACTTGTGGGAAAAGAAAGACATAGGCCAAGTCACTACAACTATCTTTGCTCTTGGAAGAACGGTAAGTTTTATCAATAGCAATTGCTTGATGTTGACATGTCTTATTAATTTATCCTCCACTACCTTGCTGTACTTTACCTTGTGTAGCTTTAATTTTTAGAGTCCAAATATTGCTTGGCAGAGAGTGATTGCAGAAATTTGCTTTTCATATGTCTACATCTGAAAATAACTTTTTTTTATGCAATCGAGTAGTTGTAACTGGGTACTCTTTTCCTATCTTAGAAAATTAATAATTTAAATTATGCTAAAGTGTGGTCAGAAATATATTCTCACGCTCATGTATTTGCTCTTTCCCTGATTGCAGGGCTTGGAAAACTGCATAGAAGACAACTTTAATAGCCTTGGTAAAACAAGTCAAATCATTGATTTCGGTTTGCGTCTTTTTTTATTTGACTTATGGTTTTGGAACTAAAATTCCTGTTAGAATTTTGTTTCAAAGTTAAAAATAAATATTAACAACTCTTTGGAATCTTGCAAATCAATAATTGGCTAAATATTTTCCTCGGGCCTTATTTTTCTGTAGATGTACCTCTAAAAGTGTGCTTTTTATAGCTCTAAGTTTGCCAAAGACAATCAAATATCCTTACCCTTTGGTGGAAGAAGATATGGAGATTTATACTTATAAAGAAATATTGGGGATCAGTATAAATTTTTGGACCATTCTTAAAAGTTCCATCCGTATAACATAGCAACTTTCTAAGATGGTAAACCACACATCATCTAGTATTTCACAAAAACCTTACAGCAGGGGTTTCAAAGCTTTTTTATTTGAACATCCAATTGCACTCCGAATTTTAAGGACATTATTAAAATGGATGCATGCACAATTTTTGTGGTGAAGGGGACTGATTACCATTTTACTTGAATGTCCAAGTACTTGGTGAATGTATATAGGATTAAACACATTTCCCATGATGAGTATATTTGGCCTTTTGCACCCCTCTGTGGATACCAAAGGGTGATCATTACCTTAGAAAGTACTCTGTCCAAGCTACAATCTACAGTGTTGAGCGCAATGTCACCATTTGAACATTAAAATTCAAGGTCACTGATACATTTCAACATCCAGGAAGTTATGAGAAAATATATGACTCGTAAAACGATTCATTTCCTATAGAAAATAAAGAGTCATCATATAACTAAAGAATTTGCACGTCAATTTTCTGACCTATATATAATTCTTTTAGTTACTCATAAAAACCTTGATGCCTATGCGGAAATGTGCAGTGTCAGAATAGAATGCGGAATCTGACCTTGGAAAACAATACAATATGATTATGTAAAGCGATCAAACAGATGGCATGAGCAATATAGTTTAATAAAGGAGTTTGTTACTACGACCCGTTTTGTATATCCGAGACATGGAGGCAAAAAGGAAAAAACTGGAAGCGTAATATAAAATTGTTGGCTGACTTGGAGGTGCAGGACACAGGGCAATAACGTCAATTCACCAAAATTTAAGGGGAGGAATGCATGCTTTTTGACAACTAGTAGGGGGCGCAAGTTTTTCGATGTCTATGAGGGGAGCCAAATTTGTCATTTCTTATATTTCCAGTAAAATACGAAATAAAGCATTTTTCAATGAAGGTACCCCTAAGGAAGATTTTTTTTCAAATATTGGTGAGAGAACGGTAAAATATCTAGGAGGGGGGCATATGGCCTTTCTTTCCTCAATTGGTGTCGCTGAGACAGAGTTGAAGGGTCTTCAGATTTATGACATTTCAAATTTATGTTTTCTGGGGAACGTGAAATTTTACGACAAGCCTACGGCTGTAACACGCACCTGAAGAACAAGATAATTACGCTCGTGTCATTGGATTCATTAGTTTCATAACTATCCATTCAACGAGCCAAAATTGTGATATTTCTTGAACTTTTTATATAAAGATCTAAACTTGCTTAAAAAAAGAAGAAATTGCCTATTTTTAATGCATTTATTAATAAAACGAAATGCAAAACAAATTTCAAAATGCAATTTAGTAAATGGATGAAGCTTTATCTCAGCGTCCAAATTATTCCAAAGAGTGTCACATTTTACGCTGAAACTTTAAAACCGTTGGACTGTAGAAAAATAACACACAAAAACTTGCACTGTGAAAATAAACCTTAAGAAAGACAGGCTTTACTTTAGATTCCCCCTTAATATTTTTTTAGGCACACACTTCTGCCAGAACGGCAACAGTAGTACTAATTACAAAGGTAGAGGGGCGAAGAATATAAATTGGGGATCTCGAGTTGTCTTGGTGCCCCCACCCCCATATTTTAATTCTTTTTCCACCTCTGAACATACCCACAACATAGGACAGTATAAATAGACCACCAGGTGGACTATGCAGGGGCGGAAACAAAAACAATATTTTGGTGTCATCCCTACAAAATTTGGGCTCTCTCGTTTGTGTTTTTAGATCTTTATCGTTTTTAACTCGTTCGTGTTTAATTGCCCATTAATGCAACTTTCGACCTTGAAAGAAGCTCGTGTCCCTAAAATAACCCCCTGGATCTACCCCTCGGTGCATGCACCAAAACACACACAGGTATCAATTGTAGGTATCAATAAGAGTATCATTAAAAATAGCACTTTTAGCTTTTTAGGCTCTTCAATCTGATAATGCTTTCTTTTTGTGCCAAGTAGTGAAAATCCCTTTTTAATATAGAGCGCGTTCGGACCTTAGAATTTAGTTGACTAAAGTTGAACTATAGCTAACTTCAAGCATTTTATCCTCTCCAGCCACAGTCACTCTGATCATTTCAACCTCGGACTCTAATTGACTTTTAAAGATCCTGTTGGGATTTGGGATTTTGGAAACAGATTTCAGAGTTATTTATAAAGATGATCTTAGGGTATTTAAAAAGGACTACATCACTTCCTATGAAAATTTTGCCTGACAATCGGGCAATTGCCTTACTGATAAAGAAGTACATTTTCGACGTTTAGACCTCATCAGAACTATGATTCAACTGAAAATAGTCAATTGACTTATAGTCAGCTACCTTAGCTGAGGGTGGATTTACGGATGAACTAATCCTCCTTAAGTCAATAAACTAGAATTATACTTAACTAAAATAATTTGGGATAAATTAAAATGTAAAAATGGGAATCCTACAGGTATTTCCAAGGTTTTCCTTAACTCTTTCTAAAGGCCTTATTCAGAGGAAGGGTTAGAAGGTTTAACCCCCCCCCCTTAAAAGTTTCTCAGACTCGTGAAAATGTAATAAAAATACATAAAAAGACATTTTTGATGTATTTTCTAAATTTTTTGTACCTCCCTCCTCCCGACAGAAATACCCCACCCCCACCACCCGACAGAAATACCCCACTCCTATCTCTCCCCCCCCCCAAAAAAAAAAAAAACAACTCCTGTATATGCCCCTGCTCTCTCTCTCTCTCTCTGTTCAGGCGATTTTCAAACATTTACAATGACTGATCGTAGGCTGTTTTATCCGACAGGCTGTTCATTGTAATAAAGACATTTATAAAATAAGATGCTACTCCTGAAAGAGAAAAAATCTTTCTACACTTTTCAGGTTATTTCTTCCCGTCAATCTTCCATCCTAGCTTTTAAAACCACTTGGCTTTCAGCTTCGCAATCAGCATTTATTAAAAAGAAAGGTGTCATTCGTTCTCCTTTGGAATTTTATAATTCTGCGCACACCACAGACTGCTTCCTGGATTTCCTCAAGGAAATGGATAATGATTTTCTGTGATTTCGCATTCCCCAGTGAATTCAACAAGTTATGACCAGTCAAATAAATGGATGGCTTCAAAGCTATTGAAACCAATATATGAAAAGATAGATGTGATCGATTTCTGAAAGATAAACATCAATATCTATAAAATAATATTTGATATAGAAAAATAAAATACTTCACATCTAATATAATATAAAATGTTTGTAATAAGGTAAAATTTCAACATTGCATCTTGCAAACAGTTCTTTAAAAGAATTTTTTCAAGCGCAAAAACCGAATATTTTGAGAAAACGAAATTTGGCTTAAGACACTGAAAAAAAACCAATTCAGCGTTGTTGCGTACTTTAATTTTTTCTGATTTCAGAACTATTTTAGGATGCAATCCTTCTTGATTTTGCCTCCATACAGAGGTCTGCCAAACACAAAACATTTCTCTACTTTATCTAAGTTAAATTGTATCTGCATATCTTAAACTGTGATCAGCTCATTCATTTGTGGTAAAATAAAGTGAAAAACATGACGATTATTTATACATTCAAAGTATTTTAAGCCTAGAAAAGGCCGCTTAAAAAGAAACTGAAAAGCCAGGAAGATATATTCAATTTTCCTGCTAGAATTTAACGTAGCCGTGCAGAATGTGAAGCAAAAAAACAAATAATTCCTTAGTTATAACATGATAATTGAAAGAACCACCACACTTGAGTAGTCAAAAATTGCTTTCATCGCGTTTTTACTGTAATAACGTGAAAGCGGTTTTTTTAGGCCATGGTTTTCACTTATCACTTGCGTGCGCCTGTGCTTTACCTTGTTTTGTTTTTTTTTCATCTGGTGCTACTCAAGGACTTCGTTGCTTTTTTGTTTTCTTAAAACCATACTTACAATAGTACTTTGCATTAAAACTAGTTCTATTAAAATCATAAAAGATGTCAAATGGTGCATTAAAATGGTCTCGGAACAGTTTTCGTGCGTTAAACCCTTGTTCTAGAGAAAAACTGGATTGTATCGGTGTAATAGACCGAAACCATCTATGGACTTTTTTTTAGCTGTGTTTTCAGGCACATGGTTTGAAGCGCGTTTTGAGCGGGTTTGACAAACATCGTTAAAAGGCTCTCCGTGTTTAGATGAGCCAAAGTTTAAAGCATTTTCCTCTTACGAGTTCCAAGCGTCTTGGACATGGGTTCTTCAAAACTGTAACACCCCAAGATTTCATGGTTTAATACGGCATATGAAAATACCTAAACCCATGTTGAACACGGCAATCAAAACAATAATATGCACAGCCCGTGTCCAACTCCGTGGTGGATGTGGGTGGTCTGAAAACAGAGCTCTAGGTTTCCCCATTTTTTGTTTGGGGGGGGGTCGGTTTGTCAAAATGGCTTGTAAACTGTGTATGTATTTAGTTCAATTTTAATATATTTATTCAAGATTTTTCCAGTAAAACTCCATGAAGCACTACACAGTTGTTTCTTCTTTCAAGGATTCTAATGAGTCCAGCTGTTTTTCCTCGTTTGGTTTGTTTAAGAATAAAAGTGTTCACGTATTTGATATATTTACTCTCAACGCAATTACATGGTCACGGGTGGTCTAATAGCTTTATCTCAAATGTTCTCTTGCTTGGAAACAGCAAATTTCTTGACAAAAAGTATATTCTAGAAACAATTTGACTTCCTTTTCTTGGGTGCCGTAGCGGTCTTTGGCCTCGTAATTTGGAGGGGGGGGGGAATTTTAAAATATAAAGTAAAAGGAACTTAAATTTAGGTGCCTGAAAAAGTGGAGGGGGACCACCTCCTTCCCAAGCATAGAACCGTCGCAACTTATGTGGAATAAATAGTGCAAAGTAGTCTTGGTGAGCCAAGCTGGGGTTTCAGCCACAGGGAACGGGAAACTTATAGAAGGTAGATTCCCAAGGACAGAAAGGTTATCTCACGTTATCCCCGTCATCTCGGGAATAATTCGGGAGAATAGAAACTTAACACTACTAGCACCAAGCACTGAGTGCGATGTCACACACGTCTGGTGACTTTGGTAAAACAAGCAGAAAATTTCAAAGAAAGTTTGGTAAATGATATAATTAATCTGAAATTTATAGGATTAAAGCTGAAATCTCACTAAAGATTATAGTTTTTTGGTGGGGTTATTTTTGAGGGAGGGGGGTTAAAAGGTTTTAAAAGCATCAAATATTTGTTTACAAGCATTTTTGTTGCGTTTTTTTTACGTCTCAGGCAAAAACTTTGGGTTTTGTGTTCAAATCCCTTAAACCCTTCCCCTCCCTGGGCAAGGCCTTGGTTAATCTATATTTTTTTTAAACAATTATTTAAATCTCAGACTTTAAGTAGGCTAGTTGGCCGAAACCTGACAAAATTCGCTTTCTTTATCCTCGCTTACATTTTAAAGTTCATGAAAGACAAGTATACAATATTTAGGGGAGGCTACAAAAAAAACATCAAATGTTAGATGACACTGATTTTTCTCTTTCTAACACTAACGCCAATTTACACTTTTGAGCTTCTCTGACTCTTTGGCTTAGGCTATTAGCCTGCAATTTAAAGAAAAAACTTTAATCCATGCAAAAAACTAACATGACAGCTTTCTAGGAAGTACCACGAATTTAATACTTTCATACCATAAAACGACATACAAACAAACAATTTATTTACAATGATGGGTTCATATACACGTGTAATTTAAGGTGATTGTCATAATATAACAACTTATACAAGAGAGTACTATATTTTATAGAGATATGGATAAATAATAAACAAAAAATTAAATCGATATACGAATCGGTGGTCACACATCTTCAACCTCGGAACATCAGAAAAACAGTACTAAGTTTATAGTTAATACTTATTTATATAGTTAAAGGAACAACAATAAAATACCTTACAGTAAATGAATAACATCAGTATTGATGCCTCAGCACCCTTTTCTTTATTCCTTAGAAGTACAACATCATCAACTCTTTATGGTAAAATATCTTCAATTCATTTTATACCTACAGACACCCTCTCGAAAGATTATTATCAAGATTATCCTCCCTCAAATTGAATTAAAGATAATCAAGTCCCTCGACCTTTCCAGATGAAAAGATCCAAAGGATACCATCCCTCCCCTTCAGAAAAGCGGCGATAATAAATGCCCAAGTTTCATGTTTTAACACTTTTCTTTTTCTGTGCTGAAAAAGGAAAATTTATTTGAAAAATATGCAAATTTAGACAAAATTTGGCTATGAATTATTCTTTAACAGATTTTTTGTATAGTTTTTAAGCAAAAAGATGAAAATTGTACTTTCTTTCCATTGTGTTGAGTGAATCGCTCATTAGCTTGGATAGGTCGAGGGGAGATACGGTAGTCAATATGGAATTGAATGAAGGTTATAGCTATTGATCTGACTTAACCAGATCGTTGGGGGACGGAACAATTTTAAAAATAGATAAATATGTCCAATTTATAATTCAATTTTCTTGGCTGTGTGACTAATCCAAGGATATAAGAAATTTATCCGACATGTTCTAATGGGTTATCTTCAATACAAAAATGAGAAGTAAAAAAACATAAGAAGTTTGCGTTTATAACCCCAACTTGTCCCGGGGGGAGTTGCTTGCAATATTGTGCCATTTACCTTCCTTTATTTCAATCCTAATAGCCAAAATTAGATTCTTAGTGTTTTTGATATCCATTTGTTAACCATAATTTGGCGTCGTGTCAGAGAAAATAATGTTTTCTGTTTTTGTCCCGTCCGTTCCTCCCTTTTGTTTGAACCTTTTCGCTTTAAATTTTCCCGGCAACCGATGAGAGAAAAAATCGTGCCTAGTGGAATGTCATATTAAGGTGACTGTTGCAAAAATCTTATTAAGAGTTCAACTAAGATGACAAGTAAAATTATAAAAATTACAAATATAAAATTTAGCCAGAATTAAATATAGACATTAATTTTTCTTTCACGGTAAATCTTTATAGCGCACCAATATGAAATATCACCTTCATTCCGGTATATTGAGTGAAAGAAATCCCTCAGTATTTCGGATATATTTAGTTATATATCCGTAATATTGATGCTAATCATTATGACAGTCCATATTATTGTTATTTGTCGTATTGTTTCCAGAGGTGTAACAGTCTAGGATTTAATTTAACCAGATCGCATTGGAACAGATCAATAATTTAAAAAATAGAGAAATAGGTAAACAACTATAATGCATATTTTCTGTTTGCTTAACAACTATATATTTGTATAGTTGATTTCTAACCTTTATATGAAATTCTAGTTATTTTTACATTAATTGTTTTAAAACCCAGTTACAACAGTTAATTAACATCAATAAATTTCTGAAAAGTGAAGAGAACATTATTCACTTTGACACTAGATCCTGATTAATAAATAGGTATTAAAAGAATTAACATTTTAACTTATGGCTATAAGTACCTAAACAAAGGAAGGTCAAGGACGCAATATTTCAAAGAGCTTTTTCGATGTCCACATAAGTCATTTTGATATTATCCTTGGTATGTCGAGTAACCTCTTCTTTAATTAAAAGTATTAAAGCATCATTACATGCTGATGGTATGTTATCACATCAAACGAATTTTGAGCAATTGGACTATGATTTCTACTAAGGTTAATGGAAAACTGTGAGCGCGTGTAAATAGTTATAGGGGGAGGGAGGGAATTTGAAACAGGCATTCGGAATTCCTCCATAAGAAGGCAGAAACGCATAAATAATTAAAAGTGTAATAGCTAGAAGCCTATTGCTATTCTAAAACCTATGAAACAATTCTAGCATATAAGAAACCTTTCCCCTCCCCTCACAAAGTTTTCTGCGGCTGTCCGTTCGAAAAGCTATGGCAGATATTGAGTTATGGTTAGAAAACATTGTGACCATCCCAAATTAGGTTATTACTAGAAAGTGTGGGAACGCCTTACTTATGGAATGATGGTCTTGGTTCCCGTGATCTACCAACAAATTTAGTAAGCCAGGTACGATTTATCTTAGAGGGTCAAGAAATTCAGTATTGGCAAGGGCTGGTTTTAAATTCTGCTACATTGAATCATTATAATCAGGTTAAACCTAGTTTTGGAGAGGAAATTTATTTTAAATTCAATTTACCGGCTATGATTTTATGTCTATGGATTCAGCTTAGGGCGAATTTCCTTCCAATCCAGAGCAGACAAATGGTGTTCGACAGGGGAATAGTACATCCTGATGGTCGGTATGTGTGTCCTCTTTGTAGAGATGAGGACGAAGATTTGGACCATTTTCTCCGAAAGTGCCCGGTGTTCTCTGATTTAAAGGAAAAAATACTTACATGGCATTGTTTTGCTGCTTCCTGGCATTTTACAAAGTAGTAATCCAACCACAATATTTCGTATTGGTGCGTACATAGAGAAGGGATTAGAAAGAAGGAAATGTTCTTACAATTAATTATTGTTTATTATATGGAATTAAAGTTATTTTTTGGTAATTTACCAGAAGGTATTTTTCGCTATGTATCATGTTAATGTGTGTTTCGTAATTTGCTCTGTTGTAATTTTGTAATTTTTCTATTTTTCATAATTTTTGTGTGTATATGGCTCTTGGGCTTTTGAAATACACGATCTATCTATCTATCTATAGTGTTTTAAATTTGGATCAGTCCATCCGAGACCCCTACTTCTTTGCTATTTTCTAGCTTTCTCTATTTCCACTTTTCCACCTTTTTTCCACTTTTTTTCCACCTTTTTTCTACTTTTTTCCACCTGGGTTCCTTAGGTCCCTGGGTTCCCAAAAAGGGTTCCACTTTTTTCCACCTGGTGTACACATCCGGGTGCCACTTGTTCTGCCACATCTGGCACACTTCTGCCAAGCTCACCACTTCCCACCCTGTATGGTAACCTTTCGCCACGCGTCGATCATGCTACCTGATGTATTTATGGTGGACAGGCTTTTGTTCACCAGTTGATGGAACTGCACCAAGCCATAGGTCTTACTTAAATGTCAGAGGCAGTTGGGTACATTAAGTGGTGCGGAAATACAAGGCAATTGAATACATTTTTATAGAAATCAGAATCTTATATCTGGCATAAGAACAGATTGCTCGTTTATTTGTTTTTTTTTTTTTTTTTTTTTTTTAATTGCCACATAGGTCATAAATACGATATTAAAATACAGTAAACTGATTGGCTCTCATTAGCAACATGATCTCTCCCGGCTAAAACAGTGGACTTTTTCAACAGTATCAAATTACTTTTTACTGTTGATATACAAATAGACATACTTACAGATGCCCATTTATGGAATAACAGATATTATTCATAGCCAATGCACGTGCTAACTTCCAATATCAATAGGTACCGACATAATAAATAAAAAATCGTTGCTAATAATGGACTTTTAATGAAAAAAAAGATACATTTAACAAATCAAAATATGGCATACGCTATCTCTTTATTGAGGAAAAATTTTCTTCTGAAGAATATTGCTCAAAATTAATGAAACCTAATGTAAGCTGATGAGCAGTAAGCGTAATAACGTAATCTTAGCTGAAAAAGCGTCGGTTGTATAGCCAATGTTTTAAGCCCCGTATTCATTTGACAAACCAGGGACAGCAAGCAAAAAAATTAAAAAAACAAAACAAGATGAATATTTTTTCGACCGAAACCAATTTTCTTGCGCTTTTTAGTTGATTTTTTTCTGCTTTGCTTGTAAAAATGTAAGTGAAAACGAGGCTTTTGTCAGAATCAACGGGTGTTGTTTAACTACTATTGTCGATAAGAAAAGTTCCATTTCGCTAAAAAAAACTACCTTTTTAGACGCCGTATAACCCTGCCTTTAGAGCAGAAATAGTACTTTCTATCTTTTCAAAAGTTTGCTGCGCAGATGTTTCGTGAATGTTGCTAATCTATTTGGTTGTATTTCTTTGAAGGTAGCACAAGTTACTGACGCCTTAAAAATACGTTTATGACTTTCATTAAACCTTTTTACTTTAATTGACTCAAAGTCTACTAAAAATCATGAATTATAAAGAATAAATTCTTGAATTGTAAACAATTATGAATTATAGAGTTATTGCATTGAATTACATCTAGTAAAGCTCTTTGATACTATACGTTTTTAGCTTATTTTTTGTTGGTTTCTCGCCCGCGGTTTTCACTCCAAATTTTTCATAATTTTATAAGATATATGTGGTTGCAGTAACTTTCCACTTAGCCAATTCAAAAAGATTTATTTTCGCCGTTCTTGATACTTTAACTTTCGTTCATTTGATGAATATGTCTTTGCAGACTTACAAACATCCCGAGTGGACAGGACCCTATCTAGGACCAAAACCAGCTGAAGAGAACAAGCGTGAATGGACTGAAGAACAGCTTCGAGCAGGCGAAGGTATGATTGGTCTCCAAGCCGGCACTAACAAGGGAGCATCGCAGGCTGGACAGAATATAGGTGCAACCAGAAAAATTCTTCTAGGAAAATAAGTCTTTGAACTTGTTTTTTTAAACAATTCCTGCTTAAGAGTGCAGTTTTTTTTGTTATTTTACTAATATTTTGTACAGCGAAATTGTGAAATAAATATATATATTTAGGCTTTATGATCTTCTACAGTGTAACCTAACCAGAAGTAAAGTTTGTTGGACGGCATTGTTCATGGGCTAAATGACCGTTTAGTACTTGTAAAAGTTTCTTTTTTGTATGAATTAAATGGAATGAAAGAAAAAAATTCACCTTTGTAGTCTAAACACTGAAGCAGCTTGTGAGTGGAATTTCTAAGGTAGCCTAAACACTAAAATTTTTACTACTATTAATATATTGCTATTTTTATTGTAAATATACAAATGGTTTTCAAAATAGCGTAGAAAACTGAGTAAGTGTGCCAAATTTCACGGAAATGGGTGCAGCGGCATCCAAACTATTGGGTTTTGAAATTATGATTTGTTTGATTCTTACATTTCCAGGTCATTTTCCAAGGAAAACATTTCGTGGAACAACACGGAATTGAAAAATTAACTAATCATCATTAACATATGATCTCATTATGATTGTCCGTGATGCCCACCAAGGATTCATATACCAAAAGAAGAATATTTGGTAGCATGAAACAATTTTTCAAACAAAAATATCTTTCAGGGTAAATCTCCACCATATTTCACGCACATTGAAAAACACACATACTTACAGTTTAAATTATTGAAACCTGAAGTATAAAACAGACATAAAAAACAAACAAAAAGAGCTGAATTCATCTGCCACTAGCAAAAACAAACGCTTCTACAGTGTTGTGAAATTAGCACCAGAAAAGTTTTCTTTTCCTGAATTTCTTTCTTTGCAAAATGCAACAATCACAAAATTAAGAATTAAAAGAATTACTGTAGCTGTATTGCTGCAAGCCACTTTTTCGTGAAAATGCTTCGAGAAAAAAAGAGCTCATTAAGTGTGTTTGGTTTCGAAGCAAACATAATTTTCAAAAAAGTTATATCGTCTCCTCAGTAAAAGGAAGGCATTCTGCCTTTCTTAATATTCATTTAGATTATACCCCATTCTGGGGGAGTTTAATTCGTCTTTCTAAAATTATGCAAATTCTTTTATGCTAATACTAATTATGAGCAAAGAAAATTAGTACATTTCGTATATTTAGAATCAGCATAAATTTTATATTTTTGTTGCTTATTTTGTAAGCAAGACTTTGTTTTGTAGAGTTTGGTTTTCTATTGACAAAGGTATTCTTCACTTACAGTTTTTTACTGCAAGATGTTTGATTTTAATCTAATGCTCTCTTGGGTTTGGACGAGGCTACTACCCCCTTCTTCAATCTCCAATTTTTACATTCAAGTTTAATGTTCGTGTAATAGAATTTGGGAATGATCATCACCCCTGAAAAAATACATCCCTCCAAAGTTTAGGAGGGTCGCTTGAAATATAAAAAATTAAGTATGGGTCATTATATCCATTATTTACAAGGCAAAATATTTGAACAAATCTTTTTTATAGGAATGTTTCCGATGGATGCCGGCAGATGGCAGAAAGGCAATGCTCCACAGGGAACAATGGGATATTAAACAATTAAAATAATTAGGAAAATAAGAAACATTACCATTTCAACCTCAGTGGAAATAAAGCTCGTGCCAGCACTGGCTCTCCACTCCAGGAAATTTCCCCGGTGGCACTCATGATACCCCCACCCCTTTGCCCCTCACGTTTTGTGACTATGCAAGCATCTCCGGTAAGCATGTTAATGTAATGTTTTACATTCCAGAGAAAAATATTGTCTAAAATAAGAGGGGTGCCATCACCCCGAAGCATCCATATAACAGGCGTATTCCAATAATATTCCCGAGAAGCAAGCAGAATTAGAGGATGAAGAATGTCTCAAACGCATTTCAACTCTTGTTGATAAAAGAGCATTGTCAAGTGCTGAGAACTATTTTGTGACCAAGATGGTCCCAGGATTGCACAAAGCCTCCATTCGGCTGGAGGTCTCAGGGACTTCTTGCTGTCCAGTTCTAAGTCGGCTTAAGTGCTTCTGTGTGCACTTGAGAAGATGTGTTGATCCTCGTCCTGTACTGGTTCTGGAATCTTTGCTTTTCCTGAGACCAAAATAATTTCAACGATTTAAAGAATATGAAACTTACAACTTGGAATGTTACGACATTAAAAATGACTATCGTATAAACATTTTGACTGAAAAATTCAGACGCTTCAACTGGACTTATTAGGAATTTCAGAAGCTCATATCCCAGGGTAGGAAATATGAAATTGGGTGGTATAGAATTTATTTACCCAGGCAGGAACGATGGGATATGTAGATCAGGAGTAGGGCACATGATCAAAAGGGAAGCTGCTAAGTCCTGCTTAGACTGGGAAGGTATTAATAATACAATTCTAATCCCTGATTTTTGACTAAAAAATGCAGAGTATCAGTCATGGTAGTATATGCCCCTTTAGAACCGACTGACGGACGACTCAGATGAATTTTACTTAGAGTTACAAGAACAAATAGACAGCGACCCAGGTAGAAATATGGCGTTTTCATTAGAAGATTTTAACGCCATGATTGGTAGAAATAGGGATAGACGGTATCCTGGCCTAGACAAATTTTGTGTAGGAATAGAAAACCGTAATGGCTACAGACTGCTGCAATTTTGTAAATATAACAATCTAGTTATAACCAATACAGTATTTGGTCATAAAATGGCCCAAAAGTTTACATGGTTTTCACCTGACGGGAAAACAGTTAACCTTATTGATCATGTAAACCAAAGACTTGCAGGACCAATATAAGATACTAGTGCATATAGAAGTGTTGTTATTGATATTGAAAGTAAAGATCACCATTTAGTAGTGTTTAGGGTTAATTTAAAGCTGAAATTTCAGAAGGGTAACTAACTTCCAGGAAGCTATGACGTTGGCAGACTCCAGGATGAGAATTTGAGAGAAAATTTCCAGGAACAGTTGAAAACTAAATTGGAGGGTCTGAAATTTGACAATGTAGAAGATGGACGGAGTAATTTTAGGAAAATAATTTTGTAAAGTTGCTGATTGTTTTTTAGGGAAGAAAGTTAAGAACGCAGCTAGGTATATAACTGAAAAAGCTTTGTTTAATAGAAAGGAGGAGCGGTTAGTGCAAGAATTATCTGAGTGACAGATCATATGAAAATAAGAGGAATGTAAAGAAAGTGGAGATAGTATGAACTGATGAGGTTTGAAGCGGAGGTCACAGGTAAAATTGCCTGGGATCTGGAAGATGCAGCTAGACGGCATAATAGTAAAATATTGTAATGGCATATCAATAAATTGAGACGGAGTAGTCAATCTGGACTTTTTCCAGTTAAAGATAGGAACAATGCCACAATTAGTGTTAAGGAAAGAGTTAAAGAGAGATGGGCAGAACATTTGAGAATGTGCTAAACCAAGATAGAGTTACAAGAAAACATATAGAGGAGAATGAAAAATTTTGCGACACCTTGGATATGAAAGAAGATTTATTCTGTGAGGGAGAATCAGTGACAGTAGTAAAAAGATTAAAATGATAAGGCCCCAGGTATTGAAAGTGTGTTAAATGAGTTTCTTAAATATGGTGGTTATGAGGTTAGAAATAGGCTACTAAAGATTACGAATATGATTTTTGAAAAAGGGGAAGTAAATAGCGTTTTTAGGAAAAGCCTCATTAAGCCCCCTGTATACGAAAGGTGATAAGAGTGATTGTGGGAATTATAGAGGCATTAGCCTGGTTTTTTTAGGTAGCAAATTTCTTAGATTGATGATAATTTTTAGACTTAAATGTGCCGTAGACAAATTTTTAAGAGAAGAACAGTTGCGGTTTTAGGAAGGATATTGGATATTTCGACTAAATTTTCACTCTTATTTTAATAATTGAGTAAGGCCAGAGTCATGAAACAGCTTTACTGCTCAGTTTTATAGATTATGACCAAGCGTATGATTCAGCTGATAGAAGAGCTTTACGGATAAGACAACGCTCATGTCTAAACTGAGGGAGGTTCTGGAGGGGACGTATCTCTGGATGGATGCTAACCGACTTGTTATTAATGTTGAGGAATCTTGCGTTCAATTTTTTTCCCGGGTTGGAAGTGCCCATCCGGAGATATGTGGTATCCAGACATCCAGAGGTGTGATTAGTCGGCCAGAAAAGAATTTTGCAAAATACCTAGGAATCCTTCTCGATGAGAACCTATCATTCGTGTTCAAGCAGCAGAGTTGAAGCTATCCCGGAATTTTGGAATAATAAAAAAACTGAAAAGCACTTTGCCGCAGAAAACGCTGGTCCTCCTGTACAATGCTCTTATAAAACACCATTTACAGTATTGTGCAATGATCTGGCAATCAAATTTTAAATCCCACCTGCGAAAACTGAATTCGATTCATCAACGATGCCTGATATTAATTGGAAAAAATGAAGAGTACTTGTCATTAGGGTCCCTGCATCAATTATCATGCTTGACATTTGTGTTCAAGTTTTTAGCTGGAGAGCTAACATCTGCGTTTAAAAGATTATTTCGACCTATTTCAGACCAGCATAATTTGCATACCCGATCATCATCAAACCTGCAAATACCCCTCACCCTGACCATGTGATCAGATTTTGCTCCTAACGTAGCTTGTGCAGAGATATGGAACCTGATCCCAGAAGAGCTGAGAGGTAGGAGCTCCCTCGCATCATTAAAAAAAAGAGTAAAAAATCATTTGATAGCATTACAAATGAATAGTTAATAAATTAAAAAAAAAACAAAAACTAGAATTAAATGTGAGCAGTAAATTTAAATTACAAATGTATGATTTTTAAATATGACGGGGTGGTTTCCCCTGAGGGTAAGGAACGGGAAGGTAGTAGTTTTAGTTATTTGGTAAATGAGGGGTATGGTTGTGTCTGAGATTAGGAGCGGTGGCCATTCTGCGTATTATGTTAAATTGTAATGATTTTGGTTCTCGGCGTCCAGGAATGGACTGAGTATTTTGATTATGTGTGATTTATTATTTTCATTTGTTAATAAACCCATTGAACATTGAACTAGTGAAAGTCTTATGCTTGTATGGTGCACCAGACAAATACATTAAAGTGATTAGTGCAATGTACGAGAATAACAGTGTTGCGGTTAAGGTTGGAAATGAGGTTAGTAGCTTTTTTCGTAGTAAATGAGGAGTCAAGCAGGGTTGTGTTCCATCCCCATTTTTCTGTATTATTTTGATGGACTTTGTTTTAAGGAGCACAGGAAAGGCAATGAGAGAAAACGGAATCAAATGGGAAACTTTCCTAGACTTAGATTATGTTGATGATTTAAGCATCCTAGATGAAAGCGTGAGGAAAATAAATGAGCTTTTAGAGGTTTTGGGAGTTCAGGGTGAAAGAATAGGTTTTAAAATTAATTTTAAGAAGACTAACTCGATAAGACTAGGAATAAGTGAAGAGGATAAGGTGACGTTGGGTAACAAAAAGATCGATCAAGTAGACAGCTTCACCTACCACGGTAGTATTATTAGTAAAGATGGTGGGTGCAGTGAAGATGTTAAAAGTAGAATTAGAAAGTTTTTAAGAATAGGAAGATAAGTCAGCGAATCAAGATTAGGATATTGGAAGCAACAGTCCTCAAATATGGTTCTGAAGCACGGGCGACCCAAAAAACATAGGAAGATTTTCTAGATGTATTCCAGAAAAATTGCCTCCGGATTGTTTTGGTTACCTGACTGACTAACCCTATTTCAAACAGTAGGCTGTACGAAAAGTGTGGTTCAATTCTGCTTTCTAGGGTTATAATGAGAGAAGAGTCGAGATAGTTAGGGCACATTCAGCGGATGAAGGATGACAGATTGTCAAAGATTGTCCAATTCGGCCAACCGTCTAGGGCTAAACGGAATGCAGGTCGTCCTCCGTTGGGATGGGAGAATACCGTAAGGAAATATATAAGGAAAATAGGAACTTCCTTGGTGGTTGTAAGGAGGGGGGCTTTGAAGAGATTGGGATGGAAGAGGAGCCTGCTTAGCTGTGTTGGCCTCGGGTGGCTTAGTTCTCAGGTGAGTTGTTATTCGTAGTAATAATTATTATTGTGAACCTTCTTCAGTGTTTAAAGATCCAGCAATAACAAATTTAGCTCGTAGTTACTTATTTCATTAGACGTGTACAGAAATTGTAAAAGCATTATGTTTTTTTTTGTTAATAGTTGTTTGACTCAATATCTCCTTTCCAATGAACACTTATTCGAGTCAGTCAATTTGATTTCTGGCAGTAAAATATGTACAAGTATACGCGTTGAATAGTATGGATTAATCTGGGGAGCAAAGAAGCTACAATTTCTTACCTGATGGTTATTGGACGTGCTAAATCAAATAATTGAGCCTTTTATGTTGTTTTTTTTGCAATTTCTCCGATAACCTTTTTTGCAACGGAGTCACTTACAAAAATCATTATTTTAATGACAAAAGTCTGTCGAACTCGACATTTTCTTTCAAATATACATAACAATGTTCCTTGGTTTGAATTTGAAAATTGAAACTGTAAAAGCAAATTCATGTTTAGCGTACTCGCCATTTTGGATAACCTGGACATGGTATTTAAAGTGAATAGAAATTAAACTAAAAAATACCTTTCTTAAAGAGAAGTAAAGAGCAACACTGGAACTTCAAAATAACAATAACCAATATGGAGGGTACACTCTTCAAGCAACAGCTGTTTTTGCTTAAGTTTGACTTTTCCCCCCAATTTTTCGAAAACGAATATTGTAGTACAAGAGGAATGGGATAAAAAAAAATTTTTGGGAGGTGCCCACGAAGGGATGGCTTTATTGGTATGCATTATTTTAAGCAGTGTTCAGCATCAGTATTTTGAAAGGCAATCAGAAATAACAAAACAAAAAAAGTCGCACTATTACCGACTGAGATTGTATTTTGCATAACATATTCTTTCAATAAATCTGCTAGAACTTAACCACAGTGAGTAGGGGACCTTAATGACAGCTCCCCTCATATAGAGAATATTTTCCGTTCGTTCAATATTACTGTTTAGCTCTATTGTTAGTTTTTTAAATAGATTTAGATTCGGAAAATAGTACTACTCTGAGTTCAGGAGGAAAGAGCTAAAATTCTTCGTTTTAAGGACTCTAATCAAGTTGAAATGAGAAATTGATTGTTTGATTTCCCAGCCCAACCTATTTACAAAATTAAATAAAAAGCAATTTTTTTCAGCTGAAAGTAAGGAGCAACGTTGAAACTTAAAAATAACAGAAATCATTCTGTGAATGAGGAGGTTATCCCTTCCTCAACCCTTACTCTTTACCCAAAAGTCTTAAATTTATAATTACTTCTCATCCAAATTCAACGGCTCTTTTATTTGAGTATTCTTAAGAAAAAAAAAAAAAAAAAAAAAAAATCTAAATTTAGCGTGAAAAGCAAGGGTTCCAGAAGGGGCCGCCCTCCTCATATACTGTATAATTTCTGTTTTTTTTTAAGTTTAAATGTTGCTCCTTATTTTCAGTTAGAAAAAATAACTTGTTTTTGTATTTAATTTATGATCGTTTTATAATCATTCCAAGAAATACTCCTCCCTTTGTAAAATGTCCTCTGAAAAACCCCACAGGAAACTTTCCTCCCCAACAAAATCATTCCCATGGAAAATCTCCCAACATAAAATCCCCAACTCCCCCCCCCAAAAAAAAAAATCTTTACTTTGTGTGTACATAAATAATCCAAATCGCAAAGGGAAAGGACTTGCAGCCCTTTCCCCAGTATGTATGGGGCTTTTCATCATCCCCAAGGCATAAAGACTTTTCAACTATTCTGAATTGACCATCTCAAAATTTTGATCGAACGTCTTTCGGGAAAAAGAGGCTGGATGGGGGGATAGTTTCCTCCAATATTTTTCGTGAAGTTACGTATATTTTTTACTAATAAAACGTTCGTAAATAAAATTAAACAACTTTCGAGAAAGCCATTTAGCCAATACAAAGTAAAACTAATATGCAAATTTCGTTTTAATTATTCAAGTACGGTGAGCCAAAATCGTAACCTGCATTAATTCAAAAACGTTCAGAAATTAAATAAAAAAAACAAGTTCTTTTAACTGAAAGTAAGGAGCGAGATTAAAACTTAAAACGACCAGAAATTATTCCGTATATGAAAGGGGCTGTCCCCTCCTCAACGCCTCACTCTTTATGCTGAAGTTTGACTCTTTCTCAGAACTCTATTTTTTAGAACAATAAAAAACTTTAGCGTAAAGAGCGAGGCGTTGAGGAGGGGACAGCCACTTTCATATACGGAATAATTCCTGTTCGTTTCAAGTTTTAATGTTGTTCCTTACTTTCAGTTAAAAAAAACTTGTTTTCTTTTATTTAATTTGCGAACGTTTTTGAATTGATGCAGTTTTAATTTTGGCTCACCGAACATGAATAATTAAGACAGAATTTGTATATTAATTCTACTTTTTTTTACTAAATGGCTTTCTCGAAATTTTGTTCTGACGTAACTTACGAATTAACTTACGTAACGAACCTCTATATTTGTATGTTTTATTACGTATATAAGGGAGTTCTCCTCCTAGTCAAAGCCTCGCTCTTTACGCTAAAGTTCGAATTTTGTTCGAATCACAAACCCATGAATCACAAAGGCCGGTTAATTAAAATAGACAGCTCTTTTGAAAGTACTAAAAAAAAAATTTAGCGTAAAGAGCGAGGTATTGACTAGGGGGCAGCCCCCCCCCATATACGTAATAATTTCTGTTCGTTTTAAGTTTCAATGTTGCTCCTTACTTGCAGTTGAAAAAACTTGTTTTTTTATTTAATTTCGGATCGTTTTTTAAATAATGCGGAGAAATCCGGCACCCCCTTTCATAGAAATGTCACTTCCCCCAAGGAAACATCCTCCATGGAAAGATCCTCCCTCTTAACCTCCTCCCTCCCCACCAAAAAAAAATTATCCTGAAAACGTATGTATACTTCCCATTAACCAATAGTATATGTAAACTATGGGCAAAGTTCATAACTTGCAGCCCTTCTCCCGGAAGCTTTGGGAGATTAAGTCATCCTCAAAGACATATTTATTAAAAGTTTCGACTATGCTGAACAAAATGGCTTTCTCAAAATTTTGATTGGGTGACTTCGGGAAAAAAATAAGCGTGGGAGGGGGCCAAGTTGCCCTACAATTTTTTTTGGTCACTTAAAAAGGGCACTAGAACTTTTAATTTTCGTTCGAATGAGCCCTCTTTAGATATTCTAGGACTAATGGATCGATACAATCATCCCTGGGAAAAAAATAATAGTAATAAACACGCATCCGTCATCTTTCTTCAGGCCAAAAATACAAAATTCCACGTTTTTGAAGATAGGAGCTTGAAACTTCTATAAAAGCTCTGATACGCTGAATCTGATGATGTGTTTTTCATTAAAATTCCGTGACTTATAGGGGTTGTTTCCCCCTTTTTTCGAAAGTAAGTCAAATTTTCTCAGGCGCGTAACTTTTCATGGATAACATTAAACTTGATGAAATTTATACTTTTGAAATCAGCCAAAAATATGATTCTTTTGATGTATCTATTGGTATCAAATTCCGTTTTTTAAAGTTTCGGTTACTATTGAGCCGGTCGCTCCTTACTTACAGTTCGTTACCACGAACTGTTTGAAACATTCAACTGAATGAATTTTTAATTTTTAGAATTAGCATAAATGTCCAATTCTTTTGATATAGCTACTGATGTAAAATTTCCATTTTTTATAGTTTAGGCTACTACTGGGCCGGCTCCTTACTTATACTTCATTACTACAAAATGTTTGATAATTATTTTTGGCCAGTATGATATTGCCACTTGATGAAATTCATATTTTTTGTCAAGTGTTTTTTTTTTACTTGATATGTACCTTCAAAAAAAAAATTATTTAAATTTATCAATTTGATTTGTATTAAAAACGTTTTCAAGTATCAAACAGTTCGTGGTAACGAAATATAAATAAAGAGCGACCCGGCTAAATAGTAACCAAAACTCTAAGAAACGGAAATTTGATACCAATACATACATCAAAAGAATCAAATTTTAATGCTGGTTTCAAATATATAAGTTTCATCAAGTTTAGTCCTACCCATCAAAAGTTACGCGCCTGAGAAAATTTGCCTGATTTTCAAAAAAAAGGGTAAAACACCCCTAAGGGTTGTAGAACCTTAATGAAAGTCACACCATCAGATTTAGCGTATTAGAGAACCCTATCGTAGAGGTTTCAAGTTCCTATCCACAAAAATGTGGAATTTTGCATATTTTGCCAGAAGTAAGATCACGGATGCGTGTTTATTTTATTTTTTATTTTCCCCAGGGGTGATCGTATCGACCCAGTGATCCTAGAATATCGTGGGAAGGCTCATTCGAACATAAATTAAAAGTTCTAGTGCCCTTTTTAAGTGACCAAAAAAATTGAGAGCAACTAGGCCCCCTCCCACGCTCTTTTTTTCCCAAAGTCACCCGATCAAAATTTTGAGATAGCCATTTTGTTCAACATGGTCGAGAATATATTAGCTATGTCTTTTAGGATAACTTAATCCCCCAGATTCCCCGAGGGGAGGGCTGAAAGTTATGAACTTTACCCAATGTTTACAAACAGTATTGGTTATTAGGAAGTATACAGACGTTTTCAGTGGGGAATTTTTTCTGGTAGTGGAGGGGATCGGGGGTTGTGTGGGTGGATCTTTCCATGGAGGAAGTTTTCATGGGGGAAGGAACATTGCTATGAAAGGGGCACCAGATTTCCCAGCATTATTTAAAAAACAATCAGAAATTAAATAAAAAAAAAGTTTTCAAATAAAAGTAAGGAGCAACATCAAAAATTAAAACGAACAGAAATTAGTACTTATATGATTGGGTTCGTCCCCTAATCAATACCTCGCTCTTTAAGCCAACGGTTTTTTAGTACTTTCATAAGAGCTATTTATTCAAATTAACGGCTTTTGTGATTAAGAGGTCATTTTTAAAGAATTGGAACAAAATTCGAACTTTAGCGTAAAGAGCAAAGTATTGACTAGGGGGCGAACACCTTATTATACGTATTAAAAATATATGAATACAGAAGTTCGTTACGTATGTTAATTCGTAAGTTATGTATATTTATTACTAGTAAAAACGTTCGTAAATAAAATTAAACAGCTTTTGAGAAAGCTATTTAACCAAATAAAAGTAAAATTAATATGCAAATTTTGTTTTAATTATTCAAGTACGGTGAGCCAAAATCAAAACCTGCATTAATTCAAAAACTTTCAAAAATTAAATAATTTTTTTTAACTGAAAGTAAGGAGCGACATTAGAACTTAAAACGAACAGAAATTACTAAGCATATGAAAGGGGCTGTCCCCTCCTCAACGTCTCGCTCTTTACGCTAAAGTTTGACTCTTTCTCACAGCTCTATTTTTTTAACAATAAAAAACTTTTAATTAGCTAAGTCGACTTAGCTAAATTAGCTAAGTCGACTAATTGAGCTTTTACATCTTCACATGTATCCATTTCTTAAATAAATATTTTTGTTAATGTGGCACCGTACCTTGGTGAAATTTGTGTGAAAAATTTATCTTTGAAAAGATGATAATATGAAAAGACAGCAAATTGTCTCAAATTGTCTGCGGTTAGAAGACAAGCGACAACGAGAATCCATATATAGAAGCCTGCCACGTGCCGTGCCGGGGTCCAGCGGCGAAGCCGCCAGGCTCTCGGTACTATATACATATATATATATATATATATATATATATATATATATATATATATATATATATATATATATATATATATATATATATATATATATATATATATATATATATATATATATATATATATATATATATATATATATATATATATATATATATATATATATATATATATATATATATCCTTATAAGTGAGCAATAATTGTGTATATATTTTTTGAAGGCTACTGAACTCAATATTTAATTTCAAGCATTACTTAAGTTTACTAATCTGAGTTTTAGCAAAATAAAATTGCGGTAAAAAGTGTGAAATAGTAGGGTAGCGAAAAAGGGGTTTTATAGCCCAAAATGAAGGGGCAAAAGAGCAGAAGATGCAAATAGAGGTGTTTTTAGACAAACCAGTTTGGATGACCAAGGATTTGACTGTTTAGTTTTATCCATTTCTCTAATAACTAGTCAAATTTGCCTAATTCGCCTAATTTACTTTTAAATGAGCAACTTCTTAAATTTCTGCGACATCCCGTTCTTTCACTGATAATTAAATGAAAAAACAATTTTTTTAACTGAAAGTAAGGAACGACGTTAAAACTTAAAACGAACAGAAATTATCCCGTATATGAAAGGGGCTCTCCCCTCCTCAACGCCTCGCTCTTTACGCTAAAGTTTTTTATTGTTTAAAAAAATAAAGTTGTGAGCAAGTCAAACTTTAGCGTAAAGAGCGACACCGTACATGAATAATTAAAAAAAATTGCATATTAATTTTACTTTTAATTGGTTAAATGGCTTTCTCGAAACTTGTTTAATTTTATTTAGGAACGTTTTTATTAGTATTAAATATACGTAACTTACGAATTAAGTTACGTAACGAACTTCTATATTCATATATTTTTAGTACGTATATTAGGGGGTTCGCCCCTAGTCAATACCTTGCGCTTTAAGCTAAAGTTCGAATTTTGTCCCAATTCTTTAAAAAATGACCCCTTAATCACAAAGGCCGTTAATTAGAATAAGTAGCTCTTATGAAAGTACTAAAAAATCTTTGGCTTAAAGAGAGAGGTATTGACTAGGGGGTGAACCCAATCATATACGTAAAACTTTCTGTTCGTTTTAAGTTTTGATGCTGCTCCTTACTTTCAGTTGAAAACTTGTCTTATTTATTTAATTTCTGATCTTTTTCTTTAATAATGATGGGAAATCTGGCGCCCCTTCATAGCAATGTCCCTTCCCCCATGAAAACTTCCTTCATGGAAAGATCCTCCCATATAGTACCATAGTACCATAGGTACTTGAAACCACTACAGTAGGGTTCTCTTATACGCTGAATGTGATGGTGTGATTTTCATTAAGGTTCTCTAACTTTCAGGGGGTCTTTCCCCCTTTTTTCTAAAATCAGCCAAATTTTCTCAGGTGCTTAACTTTTGATAGGTAAGATTAAACTTGATGAAACTTATATATTTGAAATTAGCATTAACATCGGATTCTTTTGATGCATCTATTGATATCAAAATTCCGTTTTTTAGAGTTTCGGTTACCATTGAGCCGGGTCGCTCCTTACTTACAGTTCATTACCACGAACTGTTTGATAGAGTGGATTAAGATACGTCATGTTCAACGGCGGCCACAGGATAGGGGTCAAGATGGTTTGAGACCCAAAGAAGAAAAAAATTGGATGGATTTTCAATCCGTAATATTTATAATCCCCCTACACATCTACCCTGAATTTAATAGTTTAAAATATTACTAAAATATAATACCAGGAAACTATGGTTGATCAAATTTTTCTACCTGATATTCAAATTTTTCCTAAAATTCAAGTTATGATCTAATATGTTAGTTCTTAAGCAGAAAAGCAGAAACATCTTTTAAATATCCCTATGAAAAATCATAGTAAATTACGTCAATTAATGGAAAAAATATTTTCCGAAAAAAAATGCGCAAAGAATAGCAAAGAGCCATGGTAATAATTAAAACAAAATAAATAAAATACATATTGAACCGTAGTTTTACTTCTCAGATATCGTCTTTATCTACCAAATAAAGAATATTTTTAGAAAACAAATATACCCGAGGAAAAAAGACTTCTGTCGGCAATGGACTAAAAAAGTGTTTCCACGTAGAGAAACACGGAAAAAAATTAGTGGAAAACGCAATAGCTTCAAAGCGAGCCTCTACAAATCAATTTGGGGGAAATGTCACTCCCATTTCATATTAAATCAAAGTGTGTCTTTTCATCTTTATTGATGAAAAATCCAAGGCGCGATTTTCAACTTTCTTTTTTTTTCTTCTCTGAAATTTAATTTGTGTCAGACAGGATAATTTGAAAACCAATCCTATCGATATATTGGCAGAGCTAATCCTCAAATTGTGAATGGAATGAAAGAAACTGTGAACAGAATGAAAATCAAGCAAACTTGAATTAGGTTAGTCGCTTGCAAAGTCAGCTCGTGTTAAGACAAAATAATATTTGATAGAAGAATAAAGCAGGTACATATGATTATTAGCAGAATTAATTTAGGCTTAGAAGAGTATATTTTGATTATTAGGAAGAGTATAAAACTTTTTGTTTATAATTTAATTATTATTCAAAGCATATGAGACATTTACCACAATCTGTCATACTAACGACACCATACCTGTAAAATAAATATGTTAATTTAATATATATGCTTTACTTCCAAATATAACATTTTGTATGGAAATTCTTTGTCTTTCCTTTAAAAATTCGTGGGTCTCTTTTTTCTACCTTCAAAAGTTGTCAGAAAATTAAACTAAAAATATCTAGGTCATGTTTTTTTTTGTATCTCTAGGGACTAGGAATAAGAGCAAGAGAGTTCCAGGGTGGTATAAGTTATTTCAGAAAGGAAGGTGGGGCCTAAAAATGAAAAAAAAATATTCTTTTGTTTCTTTTCATCTGTGAAACTTAGTTCGTGTCATACAAGATAATATGAAAACCAATCCTTTAGCTGTTAAATAAAAAAAACAAAAGCGAGTTTTATCAAATTAAAACAGAGTGACCCTGAAATTTAAAACGAACAGAAGTTATTCTGCATATGAGGGGGGTTTTCTCCTCCTGAAGCCCCGCTCTTTACGCTAATGTTTTATAGTGGTTTAAACATAGTTCTTTTTCCGTATCAAAGGCGCTTGTGTTTAAGCGATTTTTCTTTCAGGATTGGGACAAAAGCCAAACTTTAGCGCAAAGGAGGGGAGAAGGTGTTTATGAGAGAGAAGCCCTCCTCATATACGAAATAATCTCTGTCAGTTTTAATTTTGGTCTTTAATTTCATTTGAAAAAACTTGTATTTTATTTAATTTCTGTTTGTTTTTCATAGCGTACCTAGTTTATCCTAAACACGACGAGGATTACCACCCCTTTAACTGCCGACGGCCAATTCTAGGTTTCTTTCAATTTCTAGCTAGGTATCAAGAGGACCCGCGACTTGAAGTGACTTGGGTACTCTGTTCAATTATTCTAATCGCTTCCTTCAAGAATGCTATTTTGAACATTTCTTATTTGTATTATTATTCTACAGCAAGCACTAATCAATCGACAAGAAAAGAGTCGCGCTATTGAAAAATTAAATAAAAAAAACAAGTTTTTTTAACTGAAAGTAAGGAACGACGTTAAAACTTAAAACGAACAGAAATTATTCCGTATATGAAGGGGGCTGTCCCCCTCCTCAACGCCTTGCTCTTTACGCTAAAGTTTTTTTATTGTTTAAAAAAATAGAGTTGTGAGAAAGTCAAACTTTAGCGTAAAGAGCGAGGCGTTGAGGAGGGGGACAGCCCCTTCATATACGGAATAATTTCTGTTCGTTTTAAGTTTTAACGTCGTTCCTTACTTTCAGTTAAAAAACTTGTTTTTTCTATTTAATTTTTGAACGTTTTTGAATTAATGCAGGTTTTGATTTTGGCTCACCGTACATGAATAATTAAAACAAAATTTGCATATTATATTTGGTTAAATGGCTTTTTCGAAACTTTTTTAATTTTATTTACGAACGTTTTTATTAGTAATAAATATACGTAACTTAGAATTAACTTACGTAACGAACTTCTATATTCATAAATTTTTAACACGTATATTAGGGGGTTCGCCCCCTAGTCAATACCCTGCTCTTTAAACTATCGTTCGAATTTTTTTTCCAGTTCTTTAAACGTGACCTCTTAATCACAATCAGTTGATCAGTTGAAAAACTTGTTTTTTTTTATTTAATTCCTGATCTTTTTCTTTAATAATGCTGGGAAATCCGGCGCCCCCTTCATAGCAATGTCCTTCCATATAGCCCCCGACCCTCTCCTTCCCCCCCCTACCAGAAAAAATCTCCGCTGAAAAAGTCGGTATACTTCCCAATAACAAATACTATATGTTAACATTGAGTAAAGTTCATAGCTTTCAGCCCTCCCCCTGGGGACTTTGGGGGATCAAGTCATCCTAAAAGACATTTTTATCATATTTTCGACCATGCTGAACAAAATGGCTATCTCGATGTTTTAATTAGAGAACTCTGGGAAAAAATTAGCGTGGGAAGGGGCATAGTTAAATTCCATTTTTTTGGTCAAATTAACTGGGCACGAGAACTTTAAATTCACGGTTCAATGAGCTCTCTTGCGCTACTTAAGGAGCGCTGGGTGAATACGATTACCCCGGGGGAAAAAAACAAAAACAAATAAACACACAAATGAACACGCATCCGTGATCTTTCTTCTGGCAAAAAATGGAAAAATCCACATTTTTGTAGATAGGAGCTTGAAACCTCTACAGTAGGGTTCTCTGATACGCTGAATATGATGGTATGATTTTCATTAAGGTTCTATAACTTTTAGGGGGTCTTTCGCCCTTTTTTTCGAAAATAAGCCCAATTTTCTCAGGCGCGTAACTTTTGATGGGTAAGATTAAACTTGATGAAACGTATATATTTGAAATCGGAATTAAAATCTAATTCTTTTGATGTATCTATTGGTATGAAAATCCCGTTTTTTAGAGTTTCGGTTACCATTGAGCCGGGTCACTCCTTACTTACAGTTCGTTACCACGAACTGTTTGATTTAGTTAGAATATACAGAGTAGATCAGGGGTGGATCCAGGACTTTTTTAGGGGGGTCAAAATAGGTTTATCCGATAAACTTGCGTAAGGAGCAAGTTTAATTTACGCAAACTTGCGTTAATTAAGTAAACTACACTACTTTAGACGACGTTAGGGGGGCACCCCTTCGCCCCCTAGATCCGCCACTGTAGTGTATTGTACATTTATCCATTAGGGGAGGTACTCTTTTAGCATTGAGATAAATAAGTATTAATGGTACTATTATAATATACCCCCTACTGCTCAAGTTGTTCATTCATTGACACACTACAAACCAGTTTCTTTAGCTAGCTTATTTCAACTTAGCGTGAGAAAAGACAAAAAGAAGTGACAGAATAGATGGGAAATATATAATTTGGGCTATATATTTACGCACTAAGAGGGCGGGGGTGAAGTATTCGGACAGTCTGAAGTCAGAAAACAATTCTTACTTCATAATATCAGAAGAATTGTAGCTAAAACATTTTGCATGCAGATCCGCTTCACTTTACCTCCACCCTCCCCCTAATGTGCAAATATTTAGCACAAATTTGTTTCTAAAGTATTATATTTTTTGCATATTCGGGTATATTTTATTAGGATTAACCTAACTTCACTCCTTGAGTGGTAGGGGGTATATCATACAAGAACCGTATTAATTATTGTTTAATGGTAGTTTTCAGAATTTAGAGTAACCATTTTCTAAGAATGATCAAGGTGTCACTTTAGGGGTCCCTTTAAGGGGTAAAAATGAAATTAGCGGATGAAGCCATTTGTACATTTGGAATGAAAATAAAAAGACACATTCAGAGGGAAATTCAGTTTCTACCTAGCTAACTGATGGAAAAAAATTCAAAATTTATCAAGATAACGCACTTAGGTGGAGTTTTTCACAGCTCAGAGGGAAGGGGACTCCACATTAACAAACGCTTTCAATTAGCACACCACTCTTTTTAATGGTGTCTTTTCACCATTTATAGATGAATTGCGCGGTCTAAACAGGCCTTTTTGGTAATTTTCACTTATCAAGTTTTAATATTTCTAGAATTAAATTTACGATTGAAAAATAGGATAGTGGATAAGCAACTGTAGCTATTTTTGGCACCAGTTTAATTTATCCTCCCTTCCCTCAGAACAATACACTATAACAACAAATTTACTTCACTCTGCTAAAAATTTTCCATTTTTCAATTATCAGAGATGCTTTAAGTTAAAGCTTGTACCAGGCCCACTCCCTAATGCATGGATAGAGCGCATAGCTATATTCAGAAAGTTTGACTATATTCACAAACGCTAAAGTTTGACTTTTTTCATAATTTTTCAAAAGAGACTGTTTAAACATATTGAATTTGGATTAGAAGTATTTTTAAAAAATTATGACTTTGGTGTAAAGAGCGAAGATTGAGGAAGGGATAGCCCCCTTCACAATAAAATGTTATTGTGAAAACAAATTTATAGAAATTTCAAAAAAGATCCTGAAACATATAAACAAACTTTTGATGCGTTTTCCAAAGTTTTCTTTTGTAAGACACCCTCTCAAAAATACTCCCCCCCTCAATAAAAATCCTAGATACAGCCTTGCTGAAAACCTCGAAAATGGTGTCAGATCGAAATGAAAAGTGCACCATTGGAATTGCCATGGTCTAAAATGCCAATCTTATTCCAATGGTGCAATTTTCGTCTTACCGATCAGCTCTACTCAACTGTTCAAGTCCAAGAAGCAAAAATAACAAAAGCATACTTTTCATGAGAAGTTCAAATTTCTTTGCAGCATGGCAACAGAAAAACTGTAATTATAAATAAATAAAATTCCATAAATTATATTAACTACACATCTTCAATTCTTTTGGTATTCTTCAGTTTTATAAAATATGCACACATTTCATCTAGCAAAATATTTAGTAAATGACTTTTTACAATTTTTCGAATCCTTAGGGATGCCAAGGATACTATTCCCCTTGGACTGCATGTGATAAAAAAGCAGATTTTTTTAAGGCAAAGTCTAAGAAGGTGGGACGAAAGCTTTATATTTAATGCCCTAGTTTAACAAAAACTGTTGGTGAGTTCCATGATTTGTCTAACTTGGATAAAGATCGTTTATTCTTTGTATTTTTCAAAACTAAAACATTTTTTTTATACTAAAAATTTTAAATAAGTAAGTTTTTCTGAAGGAAGTAAAGACTGAATTTAAAACTTAAAACAAACAAGAATTACTGCTTCACAGTTTATGCGACATATATCTGAAAAACTGTTTCAATTAAATTGACTCATGATCTTTCCCTGTGTTCGAAGGATTTTGAAAATTTAGCGCCTTCCTCATCCGAACGGTGCACTTCTCACTTTCATCCGACACCATATTTGAGGAATTTCCAGCTCTTTTTTGATATCTCCGCGAGTCTGTTTTGGTAATAAACTGTTACTATTAGGATGAACCGGACAAATAGTTTCTTTTCCTGTTTTAGCACTAACGATAAATTTTCTTACAAGACAATTTTTTTTAATACGTTTTTATACTTTTAGTTACTATGGGCCATGATTCGCTCTTTAATAGTTGCAGCTACTGCTACAACCATGAAATTCAAGTGTATTGAGGCCCTGATTTGAAAAGTTCTGCCAATTTCCAAAACATAAAACAGACGGGTATTGCATAAAAGCAGTATAAATAAAAAACTTCTTAAGAATTAATCAGTGAATAAAGAGCATTTCAATTGAGTCAACTTTAATCAATTCTGAGAAAACGGGTTGAGTCACATTTTTCATTTGTATGGTAAAGTTAAGAAGGGTTGAATTGAATGGGGTTGGCTTTAATGGGGTTTAGTTGTAGAAAGTTGAATTGTGTGAGAGCCCGAATGTCATCTCCTTTCTAGCAGGTATCTCATATCTTGGGTCGGAATAATCTTGCTTTATTCAGGAGGCAGCCTGATGCAGAGTCTTCAATGTAACGAAGCCTTGCTGAGAAATACACTTGAGCTCAGGTTAAAGATTTAAAATGGAACAAATTATATTAAAAACGGGTTAAACTTTTAATAAGACACTTTTATGAGTTAATACTGGTATGAACAGAGGTGGAAGACCTTTTTCTATATTTATAGATATTCACTAATCATTCGATACAGTTGATTTTCAAACGCTACTAAGTCGGATGGAGTCGTTACGTGTCAGCAGAAAGTTTTTTGAAAGTTATCTCATAGAGAGATCCCTCAAAATAGTGATGGATCATGTGAGCTCATCAGCATTTCCAGTGAGGTGTGGAGTACCACAAGGGCCTGTGTTAGATCCACTGCTTTACCTCATCTCCATTGATCTCATGCGTTTTCACTTGAAAGATGTGTGTCTTACCTTGTTTGCTGATGATACCGTTTTAACTGTGTTTACCTAATCTGTGAAGGAGCTGGTGGGAAAAGCGAGCCTTGGATTGGAAAGGCTGTAAATTTCCACTTCATTAAGTCTATTGTGTATAAATGTTTGCAACACATTTTAACGGCGTTCTTTAGAGTTGATACCCCGCAGGATGTGTCTGGCAGTTTTATGTGGGAAACCAGCTCAACAAGTTGATCATCTCCGCTACCTTGGTTTTTATCTTGATTGCAACCTGGCATGGAAATGTCAGAGTGACGCAATTTCATCAAAAATTGCCCGTGGGGCTTGCATACTTTGAATTCCGCAGCACGTTCTCTTTCAAAGGATACTTCTATAGATTATTCGTAGGTTTATCCATACATCTCCTACGGCTGCCTCCTATGGAGCAGTAACTTCTTATGCACATATAGAAGAGTCCAAGTTTAAAAAAATAAAGCTGTTAGACAAATCAGTAAGTAGGTTCAGGATGTACATGACACCTGTGCTTGTTTTAGATCCCTGAAGCTCCTTAATCTAGGTCAGATAAGAGATTACCAAGCGGCAGTATTTGTGTTTCAATGTATGACTTCTTTAACCCCTGATGTTTTTAAGACTTTTTTACCAAATTAATAGGGACCTTCATAATTATGGAACTAGGAAAAGTGATTCATTTTACTATGGAAAAGTTCATTTTCAATGGACCACCTGGGTTCATCTATATGGAATGAGCTATCATTGAGCATTATGGCGAATGAACACGTACCTCAGTTTAAATAGAATTTCAAAGATTATATTTTTGGGCGATAAATATTGAATTTTTTTATGGGTAGTAGGGTGGGTAGAGGACAAAGGGTGAGTTGGGGAGGTAAGGGTGGGATGAGAAGGTAAGAGTGGACAGGGGGTTAATGTAGGGTTGATAGGGTAGGATGGGGGAGGGGGAGTTGAGCATAGAAGAGCTATGGAGATTGGATTTTTTTTTCTTTTATACTTTTATTTATCTATCATCATTTTTAATTCAGTCTAATATTTAATATATAGGTTATAGTTTGTTTATTTTGGTTTATTTACAATAGATTTACTTTAATAGTTGACGGTTTTTTTTTTATTGTTTCTTTAATAAGTAAGTAGTTACGTGGACTTTCGTGCGACTGCAAACCCTTAGAGGTTTTATCCAGCGCGAAAGTATTGTTTATTTTATTTATTTATTTGTGAATGTGAAAATAAAAATCTTAATCTTTGAACCTCGAAAGAAAAACCATAAATTTCTTATACTAAGTAGATTGCAAACTAATTTCAATTAAATAATATAAAATATTATCTTTATAGTGAGTATATATTACCAATTACAAATAAACAACTATAATTTATTTTTTATAGCTTATGGCGGATAATACTATGCATCCTCAACAAGATTCTGGTTACTCAAGTTGTATTGGCAGTATAATTGACAGAAATGAACATATACAGGAGCGACTCAATGACTTTGAACCAAATAGAGAAGAACGGATAATAGCTGATGAATCACGAAATATCAGAATAATTGAAATTATTGATGATGAGGATGACGACGGTGCAGAGTTTAAGATTGTTACAGACCTAGACATAAATGATGGAGGATTAGCTGAACTTTGCCTTGATTTACTTCCCCCGCATGAGGATGCACTAAGTGGTGATCACAATAACCCGTCTCTGCTCTTTAGTACGGAACGTAACCCTTTTTTCGGTGCAGTTACTAGTTTTCCGACGCCAGTGCCTTTTCTTGTGCCTTATCCACCTTTTTTTCCATTTTTCCTGCCATATGAGAACGCATATTCACATAGACTTCAAAGTACCGAGACTCAAAGAAGTAAGAAACTCAGCCATTTAGACCCACAGAATCATTTCTATTTCAAGGAATATGTTGATGCCGGTTCACACTCTGATAATTTTCTAAGAAGTATTCCTGTTCATCAGTATGTATTCTATTCTGTTTATATTTAATTTTTTATAACAAACTCTTTTTGTCAAAAATTTACGCGTATTATAGTCAATATTAACACACATTTTTAATACTTAAATTAATTTAAACTTTAAAAGATGTATTCCTGTTCTCCACTACGTAGGCTACGGCATTCAGATGATATTTAATCATTAAGAGATCATTTTTTTTTAATTTTCCGTGAATTAGTACACGTTTGACTTACAACGATTCTTGGAAGTATTAGCCTATTGTTCACAAGTATCCATTGCATTTAGTTGATATTTTAATCCCTTTGAAATACTCGTTTTGACGTAAAAATTTAGCCGTAAATTTATGCGTTTATGTCGTTAACTTGGTCTATGAAGTATTTTCTAAGGAACGGATTAGAGTCGTGATGTATTTACACAATCCCCTTTTTCCTTATAATTCAGACGTTTACGAAGATTGAGAGGCCACCAAATTCAATCGTTTCAGCTAAATCAATCCATATTTTTTTTAAGCCAACCTTTAGAGCTCATCAATCAACTCCTAGTGGAAGTAAGTTTTTACGCACTATAAAAATGAAGTTAAAAAAAAAAGTTAAATTAAAAAAAATATTGAATGAGAGGCACCGCGTTTGAGTTACTTTTATAAAGACCCATGCAGGGTTGCCACCAGTCCAAAAAATTTCGTAACGTCCAAACTCTTAAAATGTAACTTTTTCATGACTTTTGATAGGAAAGTCTCTTTTGAAGGCAGGGTGCCTTAATTTCGCTATCAAGAGTGGTACTTAGAGGGAACTTTTTTTGCCTATATAATTTGAAAAATATATTTTTACATTATCTCATTAAAATCTTCCCTCCAACTTTTAAAAGATGCCTAAAAAGTATACAATAATAACAATCTATGCTTCTTTACCTTTGGGAATTTCCTATTTATTCAACTGTAAGTGCTGCTTCCGGTTTACCTGCACAACAGAAAGACAACCCCCCAACCCCATTGATGCGTGTATATAGCCCCAGGTTACCATTTTGCTTATTTTTTTATTTTTTTTTAATTGACATTATTGGTGTTTTGAGTAGAAGGGCCTTATTGAATCGTGTCACGCACCCCTGCTGCCACCTACATCTTTTTTTAACACCAAATATGGGCATAGCCTCCCTAGAGAGAACACGTGGTTAATGGGGTCAATGACCTCTTTCTCCAGGTGTGTTTTTGGCACGCTCGAGGCGAATGTTATGATCCAGAAATAGTATTTGTTGTTGTTTCCGAGGCAAATGTCAAGGTCAATGTTGTTGTTGTTTTTGGCCAAGTGCACGCTCTTAGCGAATGTTATTATCCAGAAATAGTATTTGTTATTGTTGCTCGAGCCAAATGTTATGATCCAGAAATAGTATTTGTTGTTGTTGCTCGAGGCGAATGCTATGAGTTTCCCGGAAACAGTTAGATTGCGTGTGTCCCTCTCAGCCAACCAGAGGGCTTTGCTTACATAACAATTTGACCTTGAGATGTCGTATATAACGGGCATGCAATGTGATTCAATTATCAGAAACTATTGTGACACAATGCAAACATCTAGAATGGATAGAACAATTAACATAATTGATGAGCTTGAGGCCTTGGCAGCCGCAATTAGCAATATAAGTGCATTTTTATTTTCAAACGAATTTTCCTTGGACATCCTCCAGTATATTCAGCTAAAACGTAAATATATTCCCTTACCCCCAAACCCCCCCCACCACCATTGTTTTACAATCGAATCCTCGCAAAAAGAAATACCATTTCGATAAATTCCTTCCCTCTATATTTCCAGCTAAATCCCCCCCCCGCCATTAGTCTAACATAAAATTATAGAAAAAATAAAAAATTATAATTTCGTTAAATTCCTTCCTTCTATATTTACAGCTAAAGCGATCACTGACTTCTGTCAATTTTTAATGAAAATGCCGCTCTGGTTTTGACACAAGACTCCCATGTGAGGCCTATAATTAGCTATCACCCTTTCCGGTTTACAAACGCGGTCAACGGAACTATTCTTCCGTCAAATTAAAACGATTTTAGGCAATAATTAAGCTAGGCCTATGCAACCTGTATGGAAGTAGAGAAACAAGTTATTTTTGAATTAGGGTCTAACAATATCCACCTCCCTCCCACATTGTCTTACAATCCCAAATTCTCGCAAAAAGAAATACCTTTTCGATAAATTCCTTCCCTCTATATTTCCAGCTAAATCTCCCCCCCAGCTAAGAATATGTAAAAGAATATATTCCTTTACCTTCAAAAGCTAACCATCGCAAAAAGAAATATCTTTTCTGAGATTTATTCTTTCTTTGTGACTCGCGTCGCTATTAAGCCGCTAACTTGACAATACATTTCCGCAAGCATATAATTACTTTGTCACCCTTTTTCCGGTGTGTTCACGCTATCGGTCTAGCCAAATGGGTTTGTTTTGGCTGTCAAATTAAAACAGTTTTAAGCAAAAAGAGATTGCTGTATATTAAGCTTGTAGATTCGTAACCTGTATGGAAGTAGAGAAACAGATTCTAAACAAAATAAGTTTAACGATATATTTAGAACATTATGTGAAAGGGGGGAGGGGGCAATACATTGCTTCTAACTGCTTTGTTGTAAGTAAACTAGGTACATGGGGAGGGCAAGGCCTTCAATTCTACCGCCATCAGTGTAAAGTAAAAACAAACTATTTCTTCGCATTAAAAGTAAGGGGGGATTCGGTGTGTAGACATGTACACCCATTGACAAGAAAACTAATGTGTAAATATATGCGTTGCGTCTCTAGACATGTTTTTAATTTTTTTAAAGCTTTAAATAAATTTTCTTTTATATTCCCTGATGTGAATACATGATTTTTGTTGGGTGAGGAGGTTAGCGCTTTTAATAGTGACAAAATAGAAAAGATAATTGTTTCTTACCTTAATTGCTTCTTCGTCATTTAGTGATTTTAGCTATAACATTTGAATAAAAGGTAGTAAGATATGCCTTTCGCTTGAATAAAACTCATGATTAACTAAATGAGAGGGTAGACTTAGGGTGGGTTAATTTTCCTAAATTTAGGGGGGGAGAGAATATGGGTTTTTTTTGCTTTACTAAAATGAGATAAATACTTTTCTAAACAAAATTGTAGTTAATAACTTTCTTTCTTTAAAATAAAGGGGAAATTATTTTGATTTGATTTTTCTTCTCTTCTTTAAGGCAAATTATGAAGAATTTGCGGACCCTACATCGATGAGACCTATGACTGGCGCAAATAGCGAAGAATGCCTGTCGCCGCCATCCGCTAAGAAAGCTAGGGTCTCAGAAGCTATCCCGACTGCACAGCCATATGATATTGCTGGCCCGGCTGCGAAAGAAATTAACATCACTGGTCCTTCCACCTTCCAACGTTCGCTACCTGGGTCTTCAAGAGCTGCCCCACTTATGCAAGGCCAGTAAGTGGCCCTCCAGCATGCACTACCTGGTCCTTCGGCCACCCAAGCCCAGACGGATTATATAAATATAAGCATTTTTTCCTACCTATCTATTTCTTCCAATTTTTTTTCTTTTTCAATCCCAATATAAACTTATCTCAGCGGGATATTAACCCCTCACCCCCCAACCATTGTTTTCTCTGCTCCTCCCTCCCTCAGAGATATCTAAATATAATGTAATTTTTTTTTGCAAAGAAACCGCTCTTTTCTAATCTTTGCTATCGCTTCGATAGTTCATAAGCGAATATTTTTATGTAATTTATATTAATAATCACTACCTTTGAAACTCAAAATGCCGTTTTTTCTAATCTTTACTATTTTCTCTCTTGCTATCACATATATTTTTAGGCACCTTTGAAACTGAATGCTCTTTTTCACGTAATTTTGAGAGAGAGATTATCCCATCTGTCACATATTGACGTTCTAATTTACACTGAATATTTCTATCGTGCCAAAGATTTTAGTGAGGGGAAAGCGAGTTAACGGTTCTATACATTTTGAAGTTCAAACTCGTTCATCTAACCTCCGTAATTAAACTCATGTGTTTACTGAACCTGTATGGAATTAGAAATATTTCAACTTTTGAAGGGCATTATGTAAATGCGGACTGGGAAGAGCTGTGGGAGGCGTTGCATGAAGTGCTACGGGCCCAAGAAGCGTCACGGGTCAGGGAAGCGCCGCAGGATGCGCTGCTGGTCAAAGAAGCGCTATAGGATGCGCTGCGGGCCCGAAAAGCGCCGCAGGATGCGCTTCTATGTTATATCTTAGATTATCTTGAGTTGGAACTTTCAGTTGGATTAACCAAATGTTATTATGCAATAATAATCCAAATTTTAACAGTAGGGATGATTTGACCACTTTGAAAATAAGCTATTTTTTTTCATTTATAGGTTGGACGACAATTGGTCCCCTACTCTCCATCCAGTGAAGAAAAGGAGGAGCCGCCAATAGAGTTTCACGATAATGAAACATGGGACGATAGATTTGAAGTACTTTTCGATATTGATGAGTGTTTAGATTATTTTTTTCATGTAGAAGCTAGCACAGTTGAGCTGGTAGACTTGAGCCCGAACACTTTGCAGCTTTTAGATGATTTAACAGGGAACCCTCCTCCTCCAGCCTCCGATACCCTAACGAGTCCACTTCAAACAACTGAATTGGAACATAGCCAAAATATTGTTGAACAACTTGGGGGAGGGGGTACATCTTTCCCCGATTTTCAATTGTCCAATACATTTTTAAATAGTATAGTTGTTTTCACTGCAACGTTTGGGGATCCTTTTAATACACTTATGGGGGGAAATTTTGTTTTTGATCCTGTAGAGATTGTGCATGCCTATGTAGATAAAATTCGTACACTACTTGAGAACCAAATTCAATTGTGGGGTAGGGAATCTATTAAGGTTTCAATTATTCTAAAGGTTTTTTATTTGAATGAGGGGGAAAGCGAGGTGTAATATCATTTTATACATTCCGAGATGCATATAATTTATTCGAATTTGGACAATTTTTAGGAAGTTTTTAGTGAGTGGGTAGGGCAATTTATAACGAATGTCCAGAACTTTAATTAAAATGGGAGTGGCTCAGTAGTTTTATTTATTGAAAATTTAAGTGTTAATATTTGTAAATTTAAGAAAGATTTTATTTTAAGAGGGGGGGGGGGCAGGGTCTGAAAGGGGGACAGTTTTAAAATATAATGCAGACTAAGTGGGTTGTAAAGTTATACAGAGGATTTGTTTTTAAACAGGCTCAAAGGGTTCCAAAGATGCTTTCCTTATCGTAGAATACGAGCCGCTATCTCTGGACGCTACCAAGGAAAATTTAGATTATTCGGCTATTCTAGGAAAGGACGGCTCTGTTTTTACAATTGTAGATTTCTCTTGCCTAGAAGGAAAATGCTCAGTAAAACTACAATCCATTGATATGTTTGAAAGGGCCAATGCTCATTTAAATATCGGCGTTACTGTGGTACAATACGTAACAGAATTTGAAGATGGAACTCGTTCTAAGAAGAAGGGGGTGGTATTCCCAGTAAGGGGCCCGACAGTTGATTTGGTTAAAAACTGGGTATGGTTGTTATACACGCCACCTAAAGAACCGAATGCACTCGGTCATATTAACCCTATCATTGACAGTAGTCGCGGTCGGGGGGGGGGCAAGAATACGGGGGTGCGTTTTTACCGCCCAACATGCCTGTCACAATTCCGTAGTGATATGAAACTGAGGTATAATATTAAGCACTGTAGACAGCATGGATATCAGACAGTGGAAACGGTTTCAGGGGATAGGACTATTTTAAGCTTCAAAAATTTTCAAAATACTCTCCTCCAGTGCAACAAAATATCATTGGACTGCGAGGCTAAGATGGTGGAGGTGAACGACCCCCAATTTCCCAACCATATCAAAGAACAACAGGCCATTGCAGTGTCTTATACTCATGCGCAAAGAGACAATTCTAACACCAGTGGCTGTTAGAAATAGTTGAGACATTGGATGAGAATGAGTGTATTGACATGGCACTCAACACACGAAGTGACTCGTAGTAGGACGCGTGGTTCCGTGGGCGGTATGCGAAGTATCCTATGGCTTGTCCCTCGAATGCTCGGAACACGGTTCACGTTCACAAAAGATGTTGGTTATTTAAATGGTGCTGGGCAGACTATGATAGGGAACGCCAGGGCAAAGAGGGGGAGTGGAAAAGTCAAACACCCCGCCACTTATGGGAAAAACAGAAAATAGGGTGTGATTCATTGTAGGGGGGTTGATCATAAATCAAGTAACTTAAATGTTAGCCAACAGTTTTTTATCCCTGTTTTTATTCATAACTCTAATTATGACTTAAAATTTATTTGACCGGCACGGGCACGTATGCGTAGGGAGGGAGGGGGAGTAGATAGTCCATGGGTGAATAATTCATTTATCTATAACATCATTCCCAAATAGGCCGAGATGTTGTTGCTTCTCGAGCTGAAATGGCAGGTAGTAGATAATGGGCGTACGTGCTGTAATAAAATCAGGTTTTTAGATTCCTTTAATTTTTTCCCTAAGTCCTTAAGTCAATTGATTCAAGTGTAGAAAAGTAACAATTTTAATGGCTTTCCCTTGCTTAAACAGCACTTTCCACACAGTGAAATGTATGACCTGTTGACCTGCAAAGGTATCTACGCATATGATTATTACTGCTTTGGCGCTCACTTAAGTGAGGTGAAACTACCTCCAACTGAAGCTTTTTACAAGTCACTGGCCAACAGCGAATTCACAGCCAAGGATTATGAGTTTGCCAAGAAGGTGTGGTCCAAGGGAAGTTGTAAAAATGAGTGGGATTATTGCAGACAGTATTTGGTCAGTGAATTTCTTACTCTGTTGGATATAGTCTGTAAGAATACAGACCAGATCTATTCAGAGTTTGGTTTAGATATACGATTTAATTTTTCCAAACCACATTTAGTAATGGATTTAATTTTAAAAATTAGGAGGGAGGAAATAGGCCTAATCGCCAATGTAGATCAGCACCTTTTTGTAGAGCGTTCAATGAGGGGAGAGTATGTTTTTCATGGGGACCACGTCTTTTCAACCGTTCCGAGCGGGCAAAGCACCGGTGCAAAGTCAACTGCAGTGTTTTTGGACATGAACTCATTATACCCCTCGGTAATGTCCAACTACTCTTTGCCACATGGGAACTATCAATGGCTTGAGAATCCTTGTGATTTCCCCGACATTAACACCGCTGAGGACAACGGGTCACCAGGATGGTTTTTTGAAGTTTATAGGAAAATTCCGCTGACGCTTCACAACTCAGTCGAAGAGTTTGTTTTCCCCTGTATCAATCAGCCCGTGAGCAGGGACTCGCTGAGCCCCTGCAATCGATCATTGGTTGAGGATATGGGGATGCATTGGACCCCCTCTAAACAGAAACTGATTGCTGATTTGGACCCTAAGGAGAATATCGTTGTTCACCATGTGCTTTTGCATTGGATGGTGAGCAATGGCTTCAAGATCACCAAAATACACAGGATCTTACAGTTCAATCAGCGACCTTATTTGAAAATGTTTATCGATACTTTTGTCGACGAACGTTCTAGGGCAAACTCCAACGTGGGGAAGGACTGTTACAAGTTCATCCTAAATTCAGCGTTTGGCAAAATGTGTGAAAGTGTACGTAATAGATCTCGCTTTCACGTCGTGACTGACCCCCTGGAGTGTGCACGAATCATTGCCGAACCCAATGTTACATCTTTCATGAGCAGAGAGGCCGGCATGGTTCTTCTACATAGGAAAAAGTAAACTGTGGTACTGAACAAGAAAAGTGCAGGTGGCAGTTCAGTTCTGGAAATATCAAAAAAGCTCATATTGTCGTTCTTTTACAATATGTGCAAAGTACAATGGCCATAGGCGTGGGAGGCTAAAGTTTACTATGGTAATACTGATTATTTGCTGTTATAGGTAAATGGCACTGAAGATTTATAGGGTGATTTGCAAAATTGGGTGCACATCAGCACGTAGATGGATTTCACCAACTGGAATCCATCCCTCTACCCCAAGCTGGTGAAACGTCAAGCCCCCAACCAACTATTAATATTAAAATCAGAGACGGGGAGTGATTGGATATCCAGGGGGGTGTTCCCGGGTCCCAAAGTTTATTGCGTGGAAACACATGGTGGGGATGAAAAGAAGGCGTGTAAAGGGGTGCCTACACACTTTGTAAAGAGCAATTTTTACATGAATGTGTACAGAGACTGTGTAGAAAATAGCCTAGTGCCAAGAGCACAAGTGCTTACAATTAGCTCTCTACAGTATAGAAATTATACTGTGAGAGTGGAAAAAAATGCTATGTCGTGTATATCCAACAAAGTCTATGTGCTTGAGAATGGTGTGACTGTCCTACCTCATGGCCACTACCGTATTTCAGATCGAGTTGAATGCATAGACTATCGTAATCAACTTGGTCAGGATAAATTAACCTAACCAACTAACCAACTAACCACTCAACCTTTCATAAATTAACCTAACCAGCTAATCTAACCCAAGCATTAACCACCACCACTAACTCATCCACTCACCTGCAGTCGCAGTGACGACAACTATTGTTTTTCCATCGCTGTTCCCGGGGGGGGGGTCCTTCTCGTAGCTGCCCAGGGGGGGGGTCCCGCCCGTGGCCGGCCGGCCATCGGCCCCGTGGCCCCCGGGGTGGGGGGATCCCACCTTTAAAGTCACTATAATGTTCAACTGTGCTGCTATTGTTCCAAGTGTATTTTCTGTTGTACAAAAATTGTTGTATAGAAAAGTGTTGTACAATGATGTTCTATACAAAAGTATTGTACAGAAAAGTGTCAATGTACAAAAGTGTTAGTTAAAAAAGTGTTTAAAAGGCATTATGTGTTTATTATAGAGTTTAATCATTATCGAGCTAACGACAAACAAAAAGAGTTTTCATTTTGACAAAGTGTCACGTTGAACAAGTGTTATCATATTGTCGTAATAAATGCTGTCATGAAATATTGTTTTTGTTGTTCTTGAATAGACAGGTCTTAGGGGAAATTATTACTTATTCATTGAGCACGTATGATTTACAGTTAGTTATTGTCCGAATTTTGTCCCCAGAAGCAGCATATATCAATTTAAAACAGCTTTCAGATCGTTCCTGTGTGGTCCCTCAATGTCGGTGGAAACAACGCTCTTAGCTAGGATAATTCAAAATTGCGATAAAATGTTTATGGAAAAACCGAAAAAATCTACTAATGCTATAGTATTTGGCAAGAGTCTTATGATGAAATAAAAGCTTTTTACACATCCATACCAATACAATTAATGCAGGGACTTGATGTTTTCAATAGTCTTGAATCGAACTCGTGGTTGATTATTGATGATTTGGTTGAATCCATCGAACAGTTCTCGCAGGAAATGCTGCAATTGTTCACTGTCCAATCTCATCATGAACGCATTTTCATAACTTTAGTTCTACACAATCTGTTTCATTAGAGCAAATGCATGCGAACTCTTGCTTTGAATTGTACTATTTATATCATCTATCGAGTCGTTCATTATTATAGCTCAATCAAAAATCTCAATAAGCAGAAATGACCCGGCGCCCCTAAAAGTCTGTTGTAAGCGAACACACAGGTGACTAGCAACCCCTACGGGTTGATTTTGCTGGATCTTAATCAGAGTACACCCGAGGATCTTCGTGTAGTCACCGACATTTTCAACGAGGAAATTACAACATATCTTCCGGTGAACAGTAGAAAAGGCTATTATTCGTTATTATGACACTGAATAAACTACACGAACAACGGCATTTTTTTTATGTTTTAAGCACTTCAAAAACATTGCTTAGAAAGGATATAATTAAACATGGTGTCGACAATGATTTCATTAATATAATGAATGAACTGTGTTTAAGTTTAACTTAGGTCAATTTTCAACTGAAAGAAGGTTTTAGAAAAAAGAAAAAGCAACATCTTTCCACTTTAGGCGCCTTGTATTGAAAAAAAAAGTTAAAAAAATTTAAAATAAAACGACTCCTTCAAGCAGGAGGTAGCTTTTTCACACTTTTACTGCCAATAATTGCAGGACTTGTAAACAGTTTTCTCTTGAGGATTGCAAAACTCTATAAATTTACACCATATGAACTTGTCCTCTCATCCGTCGAACATTTTGAGGACTATTTAAGCAAGTTCCTTATCGATGATAATATTGCCGGTTATAAAAAACTGCTTTTACTTCAGGATGCATTGCGGCGTATGGTCAAACATAAACCGTATCGTGAGAGACCCGTTGCCAATCCTTCTAAACATGAAACATCTCAAGATTCTGCAGCAGCATCAAAGGAGAAGGAATTGAATTCAATTGTATTGAAAATTGGAAACCTATTGCCACTGTCCTATCGAGAACAGAGTAAAAGAGTATTATCTTATCTCGTGTTGGAAACTGGTGATCAAGTTCAAGTCGATAGCATAGAGAAGCGAGTTATAATTCAAGGAAAAAGTTATATTCTAGTTGATTTAATTTTTGATATGGTGACAAATCGTAAAGGACTCTTATCCATTGAAGATAATCTATACGCCTTTCTGTGTATATCAAACTTTCCCAAAAGTCTTATTGGCAATAAGAAGATTCTAAAGAAACTAAGAGAATATAGTCCTCCGTCAACAACATTTAAAGAAGAAGAAGATTCCATATTTGAAGATACTAGCGTTAGAGATTTTACAATACCTGTTGATGCTATTCAAAATCGAAAACGAATTAATTTACCCATCAGTGTGCAAAAAGAGGGTGGATATTACACTACATGTTTACGTTCATAATAGAAAAAGTTCTGAAAGGTGTCAATAGAAATGATGGTAAGGTAGGGAGTTTAAGCTCTCCCAAAACGCTTTCTAGAGATGTGTCTTGCAGCGTATTGAATAAAGCAAAAGAGTATCTAGAGAATGACTCTAGTTACACACTGCATCGGAAACATATAAATCGCACCCAAGAATATCGACAAACTAAATCCTTTTTCCCTCTGCAAACAATAGAAACGGAACTTTTAACTTTAGACGCAATTCAATAGCGTCATAGTACCCCCTAAAAATATATTTTAGTGGCAATCAATGTCTTTAGTCTCTATGCCTATACCAGTCCACTAAGATCAAAGGGAGGTGTTGAAGTTGAAAGAACCGTTGACAGTTTTCTCGAACAGGATTCGTATAGAAAAATTCAAACGGGCTGTGGTAGTGAATTTGTTAATACCCATGTGCAAAAGGTTCTTTTGAAATATAATAAAACACTTTATCATAGTCACAGTCCGATAAAGGCTGCATTGGTTGAACGATTAATAAGAACGATTCGTCTATTAATTTCAGGATATTGCAAATTGAAAAATAAATCTGATTTTATTTTCTATGTAGATAAAATCATTTTGATTTATAATCAACGACCCCATCGATATCTTTCCAACGCTACACCATCTGATATTCACTGCAGTGAGAATGCGTTTGGTGTTTTTCTAAATAAATACTCCACTTGTACAGAGAAGAAACATAAGCATAAGTTTAATGTTCGTGATACTCTTTGAATTAATAGAAACACCGATATTTTTGAAAAGGGGAATTATTTATGGATCATTTAAATTTTTAAAGTGTCTAAAATTCTGGACACAGTACAAATAACATATCGACTACGAAACTCCACAGATCACGAGATTCTCGGTAATTTTTATGAATATTAAATTCCAAACGCTAGAAAAACACGCGAAAGTTATCATAATGAAAAGATATTAGAGAGACGTACACACAGGGGCAAGAGAAAGTTGCTTGTTTGCTGGTTGGGATAAAACTCGGATTATAATTCTTGGGTCGGTGCTGAAGACATTAACAATGCCCAATTATTTCAATTTGAGTTTCATGTCCAATGTTTCTGAGCCTCTCTACAAGGATCTGAATAAAACAATTGATTTCTGGACAATACTCTCCCCCACCATCAGATTTAACGGCACGTATAAAGTAGCTCTTGCCGACTGTATTCTCAAAAATACTTATGACATCCTGAGAAAGGATCGTAAATATGATATAAAAATTATACCCTATGATTGGCCGCCTCCACCAGGTGATCAAGAACAAGTTAAAAAAATCAATTGGTTGGATTATCAATACATTGAATTACCCTTCGAGGAACTCACTTGTATGAATGATTTATGTCGTTCTATTAATAAAAGAATTTCCACTCGTAAAAAAGGAGCATTTCATTTCAAATATTCGAAGGAGGAGTGCAAGATCTACATTAGTTCACCTATTGCCAGTGAAAAGTCTATTCTCAATGATAATTTAAAGGTTTTTCTTGGCTTTAAGCTCCATATAATCAATGGCAGAAGTGCTGGAAACACTAATTTCATTTTAGCTGACAACCCGCCTGCCTTCTCGACAGACAAATGTATATTTCTCTATGCTTCATTTGTGGAAACATCTGGGGTTGGCAATTCAAACGTTCCCCTCCTACGAGTTCTTGAACGAAAAACCAATCAAGAACATATTCACCACTACAATATAAAGCATCTTCAGTATATTCCCATAAACACTTGCTATTTAGAACTCTGTCAGTTAACGCTAAGAACCGAATTGGGTGATCCAATAGCAATTTCAAAAGGTTTGGCTGTGATTACATGCCATTTTCGACCCATCTTTCAACTGCAAGATGTCTAATAAAAAGTGGTATTCACTTGTCCTGATATGAACTGCTATGTTAATACTCTTGACCCAAGACCACAGGGCACCGGAATGGACAATTACAAAGGTCACTCGTCAATGTCTGGTTATGGTCTTCGCAGTTGGTTTGCTAAGCTGTTTTGCTCTTCGCTACCACTGGCTAGAAAATATCTTGTACCGGCTTCGACAGATTTTGCATCCTCTAGGCTATACGATTGGGGCTCTGGCAAGGATTTTAAAAAAGTGCTTTGGAAAATCATAGGTCCAGCACACGAACCATTGGCGAGAAATTAAAACAATATGGCAAAGGCTTAAAAAGGTTAAGAAACAAGGCATCACTCGTCAGTCTCTACTCAGGTAGGAAACGAAGTACATCCCTCTGGTGAAAGAAAAGAAGGAAAAAGCCGACGCGTAGTGTAAACAGAAGCCACAGGAAGAAAATTGTCAGATCAAAACTAGATTTCTTCTCCTAAGATGTCCTACCTACCAAATAAGGATTCTCAAATTTCAATCACTGCCTCATTGAATATATTCAATGTTGAAAATATTGATGTGAGTGTCAAGCATGGATACTATTAACAATTCTATCCACTACTACCCCTCTCCCATAATATCCACTTTCAAATTTATTCCAATGAAGACTAAGTTATATATTTCTCAGCCACATTTATAGATTTGCAAATGAAAGTCTGCAAATCCAATAATACAATGTCAGTTTGGGCTGATGGAATATCCTATGAAAATTATATACTAAATAATTTATTTCCTCAAATTAGTGTCTACATCAATGGCACGCTGGTGAGCACAAGCACCAATCTCTTCAACTATGCATGCTATATGCAATTAATGCTGATGACACCCAAGTCATACGAGTAATTGAGAGGCGCCTCCAATGGATATGAATATATTACTAATAATGATAGTAGAGATGCACTTAAAAATGCTACAACTACTGAATTACATCTAGTTGTAAAAATGTATCATGAAATATTTAATATACCCCACTGGCTACCGCCCAATGTTAAAGTTGATATAAAATTGACACTTGCACCCTCCAATTTCATATTGAGAAAGGAACTTGCTGGCACTCCTAATGTAAGTCTCTCCCTCACCTCAGCACTACTACATGTACGTAAACAGCTGGTTATGAGTTCACTTGCTCTAGCTGTGGAAAAACTGAGAGATAATGGTAACAATATTAAACTACTTGTTCCTCATACAATCCCCAATCAGCCTCATATTGCAGTGGGCTCACGTACCTTCACCGATTCATCCTTTATTACTGGCAAAATCCCCTCGAAATTGGTTTTGGCATTTGTAAAAAGCTCTAGTGCACCAGGATCATATGCCGAATGCCCAAATAGATTCAAGAGGGTTGGACTTTCATCTATTGTGTGCAAAGTGAATGGTATCTCTCTCTAAAGTCTATCTTTTGATAACTCCTATTGGACATTTTATGAGCTGACCACGCAAACTCTAGATCATGACTCACAACGATTTGAAAATGGTATAACCGAAGATATGTTTGCTAAAACACATGGTATTATTGTATTGGAATTGTCTGGCACACAGGATATGAGTAAAGTACGTACGGGGACTGTGCGCTTAGAGCGTACATTTGCCGACTCATTGGCTGAGAGTATTGTCCTAATCTCATTAAATCAATATGAAACATATTGGGAAATCACTCCCGAAGGCAGTGTTCTACTAGACTTGGCGCCATGAACACCAGTCAAATAATCAGTGTATTTAATATGGATCCCTAAATGTCCCATTACAAATCCTGTTGTCTACCCTCAGACTATCTTGGAAAAATTCAAAGCGAGAACAATACCTTGATTATTGTTAATAGCAGTCCGTCGACTGTGCTGACGGGTCATTGGCTGTGCATCTATCAAACAGTGAAGAATATTGAATTTTTTGATCCTCTTGGTCTACCCTATACATTCTACACACCTCACATCAGCAACTATATTGAGAGCAGTTGGAAAACTATTATTCAAAATCAGAAAAGGGTGCAGGATTTAAGGACTAACAGCTGTGACTTCCATGCACTACTATATTTTGTGTTACGATGTTGTGGATATACTTACAAGCAGTTTCTCCACATTTATAGTGCCAATCCCCGTCTGAACGACTTTCTAGTGGAAAATATCCTCTCAGTCCTATACAATATTGATTTTAGTGCCCTAAGAGTAAAGTGCTTAAAAAATGTTTGTGAATTTGTTTATTAATAAAATGTATATATACAACAATGTCGTTATATCTTCACTTTATATTTCTTCTTCTTCGAGGTATAGGTAAGTGTCGTGAATCCCTAATGCTTGTAAATCATTTGGATTTACTGTATATTGATCTTGATTGACTGCAAAGTCAGGGTCACATTTTGTGCAGTACAGTGTAGCTTCACTCTTTTCATATCTCCTTGTTTAGTCAATGATACTATTAGCAGTCATATTATGAAATTCACGAGTTTCAATCTGTCTATTTGAAACAATATCACATACAGTGTTTTCAAGTGGTGAATCACATTCGGTAACTGCAAAATAAAAATCCCTTGGTTTACAATCATATCAGGCAGTGCCATCGCAGCGATGACGTTGAAACCAAATTTTTTTGTTAGCCAAACAGTTGAATTTTAGACCAGAGTCCTCTTACCATAATAATTTAAATCCACGACGATACCAATTTCGTAGAAATAAACTAAAATCACGTTTAGGATTCTTTACAATCATAGCGGGGTAAGTATTCTCCCAGTGGTCACATTTGTCAGTTTGAAAATTGGAGCACAGATGTCCTCTATGGTGAGAGTCACACACCTCCTCAAGACATGAATTACATCCTTTAATTTGTACTGCATAGCCTCAATGTAATTTGTAAGGATTACATAATTTACGCTTTTCATTATAGTCATCAATAGTTGTACAATTCTCGCATTGAGTCCAACCGCCAAGAGTGAACATGCATAGTGGGCATGTATAAAAAATTTTTCTGTTTCCAATGTCACTTGACTCTCTAACAGCTAAAGCGAAACCGATCCTCTTCGTTCCATAAATTCAAAGTGTAGGAGAGGGGAAGAGGAGTAACTCTGTGACGTTACCTCTTTCGAAAGGAGGAGCCATCTACATTGGCAATGAAAAGTATATCCACAATATTATTCTGCTTTGTTCCAACTAATATATCAATAAATTGAGCATAACCATTTGAATCACATTTTAAAAGTTTCATACAATAGTCTAATGGGTGAGAATCAGTTTTCATTTTATTTTCAAGTGTTTCCCGAGAGAATATCCTGCTATGAAGAGGTAACTCAAGAAAATCATCATCCAAAATCAAATGTTTTTCCATAAACACTAGATTTGATCTAATTCTCTCTTTCTCAAATTTATTCATTTTTCAATCCTTTCACTCTGACTGCTGACTCTAGACTGAGCCCGATTCGCTAGCCTAACCACTTCCCCTCGATTACGCAAACAAGTTCTCAGAAATCCATTTCCCCTTCGATTACGCAATCAAGTTCTCGGAAATTCACTTCCCCTCGAGTCCTAGATCAATAACACTGTTCCCGTTAGAATTCAATGCACATGTGCAAACTTTGTCCCGGGGTTATTACACATAGAAACAAGAAATAACTCGATTGTGAAAATTAGGTCATTGACTGATTACGCAATCACTTTCTCAGAAATCCATCTCCCCTATGGACTCTATGCCAAACAACAAAGAAGCCATGTTTGTTTCTTAATTCCCCTTTTTGTGAATCAATAATTCCATCACCGATTATGTAAATCACCCTCATGTCATTACACGTGGCCAAACAATAACATTGACTATGACATCTGGCTCGAATAACAACAACAAATACTATTTCTGGATCATAACATCTGCCTCAAACAACAGGAAGGAAGTGTCATTAACTGTTTCCCGGAAACTCATAACATCTGGCTCGAATAACAACAACAAATACTATTTCTGGATCATAACATCTGCCTCGAACAACAACAGGAAGGAAGTGTCATTAACTTTGCCTCGAACGACAACAACATTGACCCTATTAACCACGTGTTCTCCCAAATGACTCTATCGCGTGCCAAAAACACACCTGGAGAAAGAGACCATTGAGAAAGAGGTCATTGACCCTGTCCTCATTAAACTATGTAAAAAAAGTTATAGGTGGCAGCAGGGGTGAGGGGTGGGAGATATTATGGCATCTCTACTTATATATATATATGTATAAGTTGTGTATGGTCAGACCAAAGGGCCCAACTACTGACAACAGTGAGCAGAGTATTTTGTGGGGTTATTTTTTTTTTGACGACTAATCTGTTGATATCTCCTTCTCTGGCATAAAGAGAGAAAAAAACATTATATATTAGCAAATCAATTTTATTAAAAACACAACTAAACTTACTTGTGTGCTCTTTGCCATAAAGTTGCAGCAGGAATGCCAAAAGTAGTGCAGGCAGTACTAATAGTCATTATCCCCTGACGAATTGAGTCCAACGCAGATTCCAAGTCCTGTTTTGAATATCGTTTATTTACATCAAAGAGGTCATGGATTTTCCGCCTTGCTCTGGCCTCAGTTATTTCAACTGGCTTTGCTTCATTACTGTGCTCTTCGATATCACTCTAAAGGAAAAAATATAAGCAATACTTAATGGCGAGTTTACTAAAAACTTTTGCTTAAAAAAAGTTTACCTAGCACGGCAACTTCACTGAAACTATCATTCAGCCCGAATGGATAAAAATGGTTCAAGAGGTCAATCTCTGATAACAAAGCCTACTAATTCCAATATGTTTAAAGTATATGCATAAAGCTACTATTAAAATGATAAAAAGCAACCATGACTAATATTTGCATTGGAAAACATTCAATACACTGCTTGAAAGTTTATCTGTAAATTTACTAATAATCAGGTATCGTGAACAATAATGCCACAGGACTCATTAAGCACTGTTTTTTTTTTTACTTTTAACATATTTGGTTTACTAGACAATCGAAGCGTATGACTATGGACATATCTATAGCAAAAAGAGTTCGTAAGTTTTATACACAATAAATAAATGCACAAAATACTCGATTCTATGATTTTGTCTATATAATTCCATAAGAGACAAATATTCGAGGATCAAGACTAATAAGTCGAAACAAACTTTCAGGTAAGAAGCCAAGGAAAATAATCAACTATCAAAAAACTTACAGAAATTATTTGGGAAAAAAAAATCGGCTTTCTTAACAATAGAAACAAAATACTCCATCCCAAAATTATACTTAGACCTACAAAAATTACAAGAAACGTTGGAGAGCCCCCTTTCCCCAGATTTTTGGTCTTAGCAACTGTCACGTTAAGTTTTTTTTTTAACGGAGGATACCACCCATAATACCCATATTATCGCTGGAAAATACCATATTATCGCATCTTTCAATCAAACAACAAAAACACGAAGAACAATAGGGAAATCTTTTTTAAGACAGTGGAGATAATTTGAATGAATATTTCGGCCCTATGTCCAAGGGCCGTCCTCAGCAAGACAAAAATATATAAAAGAAGCCCTCGAGTCCTGGTTGAACTTCGCTGAAGTAAGGATGCTGGGACTACTTTGAAAAATTTTTAATTTTGGTTTGATTGGTCGCATGTTGTTGTGAGTCTTTTTCCTTTTATATAGTTTTGTCTTACTGAGGACGGCCCTTGGACATAAGGCCGAAATATTCATCCAAATTAACTCCAATGTCTTAAAAAAAGATTTCCCTGTTGTTCTTCGTGCTTTTGTTGTTCGTTATGAATAGGCAGTGTGGTCTTCGTCGCTGTTTTCATCTTTCATTCACCTTCGGAAAATCTTCATCTTTCAACGGATATTGACAGATACTTTATATCTTAACGCGCAAAGTGAACACAGATTTGTTGTGTCTCCTTGAGCTGCGGAATTTTCGTAACGTCATTTATTTACTTTTTCTATTATTCATTTGACAATGCACTATCAGTAATGTCAGAGATTTGACCCTATTTAACGCTCCACGACATATTAGTTGAACTCATCCTCTTTGCCAATTACTGTTTCAAACACACTAATTTGTTTTATTATTATTATTTCCTTTTTTACAAAGAAAGGGTGCCTGCAAAACTTACTATTGGGATATCATACTTGGGCTGCAACAGTATACCCAATAGATTTACCCAGCGATAAACCAAAAAGGTGATCCTCATCGAGAACTCAAGTGGCAGGCAATCAAAGTAGCCTAAGAGCAAAACCGCGATATGTATCTGCAAAGAGAAGGTCACGCAGCTTCCCACCTAGTGACGACTTTCGCAAACACTCATCTCACAGAGTAGGTTCGTCGGCGGTACTTCACGCACACTAAAGATGACCGATCGATTGTATCCTAAGCGCTTTGTTTGGTCCTACTATTGTTGCTAAAGGGAGGACTCCCATTTCAAAAGCGAGGAAAGGAATCCCGACCGTAACCTCTTCTATGTATGAATGAGGTTACCTCGCCCGTTTTAAATTCTAGTGTGTTATAAACTGAGTATGTCGTACCTCAAAAGAATATTTTCCAGTCCCTCCTGATTTTTGTTCTTCTGCATTGTACTTTTTCAATCGGAGAGTTTTAAACTGTTTTAAACTATATGAAACAGTCACAAAATCCAAAATTAGGCTTTGACCTAATAATTGTCATGCAAATTAGTGACTACACTGGGTAACGAAAAATATTTTTTGAAAATCGTCCAGGGTTTCCAGTTGAATTAGACTAATTTTGATACTCTAAGTCTGAAAATGACCCTGGTTTTGCTGAATCAGGTAAGGATTTTTTTTGGTACCGAAATTTAAAAAAATCTATTTTGCGTAAAAAAACAAATTTCTGCGGATCATCATCTGGGAAACACCTGAGGATTTTTTGGCTGTTACCCAGCGCTATCAACGGTTCCTCGGACACAAAATTTCCCAGCTCTTGATCAGATTTAGAAAAAAAACCTTCTTGTGTCAGCAGGTAATTGCAATTCATCATCAACTGTACCAAGATATTTGTGACGAATCTACTAATCTATCATAACAATTATAATAGGTTCAATGTTACCTAGATAGATCCACTGAAAATACAAGCAAAACACACACTGGAATGAAAAAAGTTTAGGGAAACACAGTTCCCATGCAAAAAAAAAGAATTAACCATAACATTTTGCTACAGCAGTGGACTTGAATAGCCGTAAAATTCATGTTTGATGTTACCCCCCACCCTCCCGTGAAAAAAAAAATGTTTCAAAAGGGATACTTTTTCTAGGGTGATTACCACTCTGTAGGTTATTGTTATATAAAGAATAAAGGTTGGACATATACAGCGGGGGCTGAGAGGTGCCGGCCTTTCTGATATTTAAGAGAGCACTAATATATAAACAAAATCAAGATCAGCACCATATTATCGAACAGGGCTCCTCTGAAAGATTTAGAAGCAACTCAAGGCAATTACCATAGCACTTATTGTCAAAAACTTACTATAACGAAGAGTTACTACCAAAGTTTTTCTGTGTTCCAGGGATCATTAGTGTTCCAGAAGGATTAGTTATCCTGGTAGGTACGAATAGAAACAAAATTAGCATACGTGACGTGTCCGGTAGAACACCCAAAAACTAGCTGTTTAAATTGGCTGGACTATTTTCAAAACACTTGTTTTGAGTATCTAAAAGCTACAAAGTATAGTATATTATGAACGTTAGAAAATAATTTTCGGTTCACATACCCCAAAATTACCCTATTAACAATAAAAGAAGGAATATTATAAAAATCTATAGGATTGCTACTACCATTTCCTGTGGAGCCAACTTGATTCGGCGAATCTGTGGCACCAACTGGCTTATCTAGATACATACTCGATGAACTAGGGGATTCTTTGCCGAAAGCATGACCAGATTCTGACGTGTTATCCTCATCTTCTTCTGAAATAATGAAACTTTGTTAGGATAAACTTACAAGTGGGGCATTGTACTGCTTCTTTGCCGTGTTTTCTGCCAGATATAATTAGCATAACTATTTTTTCCGTTCGAACAGAAACTTACATCCACAAGTCCCTGGGCCACAACAACCTCGATGCTGAAAATAACTCACTAAAGAATAGTTTTTATCAATTCGTGACGCCCGAAAAAGGGACTTAAAAGTTTTTTCTCCGATTGACTTGAAACTTATGTCCTAAGTTCCTGGGTCAAATGAACCCAAATGCAAAAGAAATTGGATCTTTAATGGTCTTGAAAGGTTCTTCAATAGTTACAAAACATAGATAAAAATTTTGCGACGATAAAGGGCAAAAATTGATTACAAGATGCACCTGTAAAAATTTCTTCTTAGTACTTTTATTTCCGAATACAATAAATCTTAAAAATTTCCTGACACCCGTGAAAAATTTATATTGAACAAGACTGAACCTGAAATCATGAGACGGCCATAAGATGCTTTATGACAATTAAAGGAACATATTAAAGGGAGGATTGCCCAACACTTTCACTTTCAGTATTTAAAACTTTATCAATTTTTCGAGTAAAAGGATTGTTTTTTCGGTTTCAACACATTAGAGAATAGGTGATTTTTAAAAAAGAATCTTACGTTCCGTCTATTATTTATAATTGGATTCTAAACAGCAGGGATTATGAAACCTTTTGGCCAGTACATCTTGAGATAGACATAATTTTTCACATAATTTTTTTTATATATTTAACATAATTTATCAGTTTGTTTTTTTTTACAAGCCCAGTCAATCAAAATATTTTGCCTTCTTCCTAATCCTACCTAAATGTCTGCTAACTGCTTGCATAAGCTTGGTTTTACCCTCTGGTTTATGCTTACTATGCAAGTTTATATATGTTAATTTTTGGTCATCTAGTAAATTAGATTTTTGAAATTTGCTTTACGTTTTCTTTTGGATTGAAAAATACCTTGAAAAGGTTGCAAAAGAAATTGGAAATAGGAACATTTTTCTGCTTTTAAGCAAGTTATGGCCATTCTCTAAGAAAAAGTATAAGTAACATTAAATTTTGGCCCGGTAAATAGATAAACAAGAGACTAATAAATAAAAGACAAAAGTATTTTGTCCTTCGACTGCAAGTTGCAGCCGGAAGCTTGTCACAAAATGGTATGTTTCACAGGGAGCATTTTTTATTTTTTTAAACGAGATTTCGGACGTAACGGATCAATGTAACCAATTTTTTTTTTTTACCAAATTTTGCCCCTTCTTTGAGGTTCAATTGACATTGTCTACACCATCTGTAAGTTTCAAAATTATCACAGAACCCCCCCCCCCCCAAAAAAAAAACCCACGAAAATAGAAGTAGAGATGGGGGTACCAGCCCGGGACGACACCCCTGCTGCCACCTACAACTTTTTTTGCACCCAATATATGGGCATGGAATCCCTAGGGAGAAAGATTACGTAATGGGGTCAATGACCTCTTTTTCCAAGGTCGATTTATTTGATGTTTCTATGTGTAATAACTCCGGAACGAAGGTTGCACATGCGCATTGAATTCTAACGGGGACAATGTTATTGATCTTGGACTCGAGGGGGAAGTGGATTTCCAAGAAATTGATTACGTAATCGAAGGGGGAGTGGATTTCCGAGAACTTGATTGCGTAATCGATCACGAATGTTATGATGTCCAGAAATAGTATTTGTTGTTGTTTCCGAGGCAAATGTCAAGGTCAATGTTGTTGTTGTTTTTGGCCAAGTGCACGCTCTCAGCGAATGTCATGGTGTCCAGAAATAGTATTTGTTGTTGTTTCCAAGACAAATGTCAAGGTCAATGGTGTTGTTGTTTTTGGTCAAGTGCACGCTCTCAGCGAATGTCATGGTCTCCAGAAATAGTATTTGTTGTTGTTGCTCTAGGCCAATGTTATGACTTTCCCGGAAACAGTTAGATCACGTGTTTCCTTCTCAGCCAATCAGCGACTCGGATACATCCCCCTTCTCAGCCAATCAGAGGGTTGGTTACATAGTAGCGACGGTGTGAATATAAGGAACGGGATTTTTGCTAGAGTTTTATTAGTCTGTGAATAGAATTCACTAAGTTTTTAGTTAGCAGAGTAATAACATGAGTGAACAAGTTGAGTTAGAAATATCCTTTTATTGCAAGTGTTCTATTTGTAAAGGACATTTTCATGATTTTGAGTATTCACATGAACCTACTGAATGTTTAGACAGCATAGAGGCAGAGACAGATGAGAAGAATCTGGAGAAAACGAGAAGAAAAATTATATGTGACATGGAGAGAAATTTAGACCGATTGCAAGTAAGCTCAGATAAAAGAAGGATTGATATGATAGAAAAGGAAGATCAAAAGAAGAGACTAGTAAAAGAGGGCTTTTTTCTATAGCGTAAAAGACAGAAGTGAAAACCCAAAGAAAAATGTGTATAGTGCAAGATATAACTCGGATTATTATGATGATTATGCTCCAAGAGAAGAGAAAAAGTGGCCCTTCAAGAGACAACATAAGAGGTCATTCTACGAAAAGGATTTTAAGCAACGGAAACCATGGTGGAAGTGTTCTCATATACCATTTTACGATAAATCCCATTTTTGATATGCTTGATAAGTTTTATACCATAATCATACAATAAATTTGTTTCTGCTATTTTAATTTTCTCATACTCGATATGCATAGAGTAAGAATACCAGCAGAGAATTCTGTACATGAATAGTTCAGATTGATTAGATCATCCATTAGAGTGTTCTCAGTCTACAGCCGAGTTTTCTATCAAAGATAAAAAATATTCGTAGTTAGCTGTGTAATTTTTTTTCTTAAGAAATCAACATTTAATTTTTCGTCCATGCTATTTAAATAAAATCATTATTCTAATCCTTTATTTATTCGTTAAATCAATATTTATAATACTCTTTAAATATATGATGTCGGGCTCAATTACTTGAACATCATCATCATCAGCATTATTTTCTACTATCACTATATTCACCAGAGGAGGAGGTATACACTCAACCTCCGGTTCAAGTAATTGAACCTCATCTTCTTCATCATTGTCCATTATATAGATCAAAGGGGGCATGTCCTCAAATAAATCGCCGCGTACTCTCATTGTAGGCAAACTAGGGGCCAACCGCTCATCGTCTTCTATGCAAAGACGACTGAAGGCCCCCGCCGTACCAGATCTTCTGACGTATATGAAAGTCCATCTTCAGTATAATGAACTTCCATTATATCATCATCGGTACCATCGAAGGCTCTACTAGAACAAAGAAGGACCTCCTCACTTTCTGTGAGCTCCCACTCGGTCCATACATCCTAAAAAGATTGAGAACACTATGGTCAAAAGCTCTACGGAAAGGTATAGTCTTCATGAATATACTGAGGGGTGTTCTATAAATATAATAATCTGGTTTAGCCATTTTTTTTCATTTTATATATAATTTTGTTTGTCTAAAATTCATAAATTAGCCAGATGGTTTTTTTTTTTTTTTTTTTTTTGGGTTCCAGATGGGTTACATACGGAGCGAGGTTTAATTTAATTGTTATAATCATTTTTGATATTTAATTTATGTTATAAAACCAGGAAAAAAAAAACCATTCCGAGAACTATGTTTTTTTTTCAAATAAAAGTAAAGAGCTAATACATTAAATCGAATATGAGCAGAAATAAAGTTAACTAATTCTTCAAACGTAAATTTATGCCCAATGTCATACTAGTTAAAGTGACAAAAAAACTTTTTCCCACAAGAGGACACTTTTCGAGTAAAAGTAAAGAGTTACCAGACTAAATCAAACATATGATGAAATAATAACGAATAATTGTTGAGTTATGGATACCTTTGAGCTGGGTCGCTCCTTACTTACACTTCGATTACCACGAAATGTTATATTAATTAAAAAAACTTTTCATAAAATAAGTTTTTCACAGAAAAGTAAAGAGCTACTACATTAAATCGAAGATGAGCAGAAATAAAGTTAAATAATTCTTCAAACGTAAACTTATGTCCAATGTCATACTATTTAAAGTGACAAAAAAAACTTTTTCCCACAAGAGAACACTTTTCGAGTAAAAGTAAAGAGTTACCAGACTAAATCAAAGATATGATGAAATAATAGCGAATAATTGTTGAGTTATTATTACATTTGAGCTAGGTCACTCATTACTTACACATCTTTGCCACAAAATGTTTTATTAAGTAAAAAACATTTAATAAAATAATTTTTTCAAATAAATGTAATGAGCTAATACATCAAGTCTAAGATGAGCAGAAATGAAGTTAAATACTTCTTCAAACTTAAATTTATGCCAAATTTCACACTAGTTAAAGTGACTAAAAAACTTTTTCACACAAGAGGACACTTTTCGAGTAAAAGTAAAGAGTTACCAGACTAAATCAAAGATATGATGAAATAATCACGAATAATTATTGAGTTATGGATACCTTTGAGCTAGGTCGCTCCTTACTTACACTTTGTTACCACGAAATGTTATATTAATTAAAAAACTTTTCATAAAATAAGTTTTTCAAAGAAAAGTAATGAGCTTCTACATTAAATCGAAGATGAGCAGAAATAAAGTTAAATAATTCTTCAAACGTAAACTCATGTCCAATGTCATACTAGTTAAAGTGACAAAAAAACTTTTTCCCACAAGAGAACACTTTTCGAGTAAAAGTAAAGAGTTACCAGACTAAATCAAAGATAAGATGAAATAATAACGAATAATTTTAGAGTTATGGATACCTTTGAGCTGGGTCGCTCCTTACTTACACTTCGTTACCACGAAATGTTATATTAATTAAAAAACTTTTCATAAAATAAGTTTTTCAAAGAAAAGTAAAGAGCTACTCCACCCTTCGGGTGAATTCCTGTTTACATACTTATTTAGACTGCAATAAATGAGCTAAAGGTTCAACGGGGGATAAGGAAGAAGAGGAAAGAGGGGGAAGGAGGAAGAGGAGGTCCGCAAAATGTGAAGAAGTATCTTTATTATTTTCTAGAATTTTCGGATCGTGGAAAGAATATTCGGAAAACTTGGCAAGTGATTATTCCTCACCCTTCGGGTGAATTCCTGCTTACATACTTATTTAGACTGCAATAAATGAGCTAAAGGTTCAACGGGGGAGAAGGAAGAAGAGGAAAGAGGGGGAAGGAGGAAGAGGAGGTCCGCAAAATGTGAAGAAGTATCTTTATTATTTTCAGGAATTTTCGAACCGGGGAAAGAATATTCAGGAAACTTGGCAAGTGATTATTGCCCACCCTTCGGGTGAATTCCTGCTTACATACTTATTTCGACTGCAATAAATGAGCTAAAGGTTCAACGGGGGAGAAGGAAGAAGAGGAAAGAGGGGGAAGGAGGAAGAGGAGGTCCGCAAAATGTGAAGAAGTATCTTTATTTTTTTTGGGGAATTTTCGAACCGTGGAAAGAATATTCAGAAAACTTGGCAAGTGATTATTGCCCACCCTTCGGGTGAATTCCTGCTTACATACTTATTTCGACTGCAATAAATGAGCTAAAGGTTCAACGGGGGAGAAGGAAGAAGAGGAAAGAGGGGGAAGGAGGAAGAGGAGGTCCTCAAACTGTGAAGTAGTATATCGATTTATTTCAGTAACTAGAGACCCTATAACATAATAGTCATTTAACGTTTAAATTCAGGATGAACCTCCCGTTTTTTTTAGTCCAGTGGCCTGAAGGTTTGATCATGAACGCACGGCTCTACAGGTTCACCTGGGGAGAAGGAAGAAGAGGAAAGAGGGGGACTTTTTACTTGAATCTACTTCAACTATGAGTTCTCCAATTTATTATTAACGAGTCATTAAGCAAATAGGACCTTCAATACAGTATTCAAGTAAATTGATTCTTGACAACACTATGGGTTAATATATCCGTACAGACTTAAAGAGTCTTAAAGAAATCAGTTACAGGTTCAACTGGGAAGAAGGACGAAGAGTACCAAGGGGGTCGGAGGACGATGAGGTCCGTAAAATGTGAAGAAGTATCTTTATTATTTTCAGGAATTTTCGAACCGTGGAAATAATATTCAGAAAACTTGGCAAGTGATTATTGCCCATCCTTCGGGTGAATTCCTGTTTACATACTTATTTCGACTGCAATAAATGAGCTAAAGGTTCAACTGGGGAGAAGGAAGAACAGGACAGAGGGGGACGGAGGACGAGAAGGTCCGCAAAATGTGAAGAAGTATCTTTATTATTTTCAGGAATTTTCGAACCGTGGAAATAATATTCAGAAAACTTGGCAAGTGATTATTGCCCACCCTTCGGGTGAATTCCTGTTTACATACTTATTTCGACTGCAATAAATGAGCTAAAGGTTCAACTGGGGAGAAGGAAGAAGAGGAAAGAGGGGGAAGGAGGAAGAGAAGGTCCGCAAAATTTGAAGAAGTATATTTATTATATTCTGGAATTTTAGAACCGAGGAAATAATATTCAGATAACTTGGCAAGTGATTATTGCCCATCCTTCGGGTGAATTCCTGCTTACATACTTATTTAGACTGCAATAAATGAGATAAATGTTCAACTGGGAATAAGGACGAAGAGGACAGAGGGGGAAGGAGGACGATAAGGTCCGCAAAATGTGTAGATGTCGATTTATTATTTTCATGAATTTTCGACCCGTGGACCGAATATTCAGAAAACTTGGCAAGTCATTATTGCCTACCCATTGGGTGAATTCCTCCTTACATACTTATTTCGACTGCAATAAATGAGCTAAAGGTTCAACGGGGGAGAAGGAAGAAGAGGAAAGAGGGGGAAGGAGGAAGAGGAGGTCTGCAAAATGTGAAGTAGTATCTTTATTATTTTCGGGAATTTTCGAACCGTGGAAAGAATATTCAGAAAACTTGGCAAGTGATTATTGCCCACCCTTCGGGTGAATTCCTGCTTACATACTTATTTCGACTGCAATAAATGAGCTAAAGGTTCAACGGGGGAGAAGGAAGAAGAGGAAAGAGGGGGAAGGAGTAAGAGGAGGTCCGCAAAATGTGAAGAAGTATCTTTATTATTTTCAGGAATTTTCGAACCGTGGAAAGAATATTCAGAAAATTTGGCAAGTCATTATTGCCCACCCTTCGGGTGAATTCCTGCTTACATACTTATTTCGACTGCAATAAATGAGCTAAAGGTTCAACGGGGAATAGGGAAGAAGATGGAAGAGGGGGACGGAGGAAGAGGAGGTCCGTAAAATGTGAAGATGTATATTTATTTTTTTCAGGAATTTTCAAACCGTGAAAATAATATTCAGAAAACTTGGCAAGTGATTATTGCCCAACCTTCGGGTGAATTCCTGCTTACTTACTTATTTATACTGCACTAAAGGAGATCAAGGTTCAACGGGGAGAAGGAAGAAGAGGAAAGAGGGGGAAGGAGGAAGAGGAGGTCCGCAAAATGTGAGGAAGTATCTTTATTATTTTCAAGAATTTTCGAACCGTGGAAATAATATTCAGAAAACTTGGCAAGTCATTAGTGCCCACCCTTCGGGTGAATTCCTTCTTACATACTTAATTCGACTGCAATAAAGGAGTTAAAGGTTCAACGAGGTATAAGAAAGAAGAGGACAAAGGGGGACGGAGGAAGAGAAGGTCAGCAAAATGTGAGGAAGCATCTTTATTATTTTCAGGAATTTTCGATCCGTTGACAGAATATTCAGAAAATTTGGAAAGTCATTATTGCCTACCCTTTGGGTGAATTTCTGCTTACATAATTATTTCGACTGCAATAAATGAGCTAAATGTTCAAAGGGGAAGAAGGAAGAAGATTACAGCGGGGTAATGAGTAAGATGAGGTCCGTAACTTGTGTGGCAGTATAGATATTTTTATCTGGAATTGTCAATCCGAGGACCTAATATTCAGGAAAATAGGCAAGTCATTAGTGCCCAACCTACGGGTGAATTCCTGTTTACATACTTATTTCGACTGCAACGGGGGAGAAGGAAGAAGAGGAAAGAGGGGGAAGGAGGAAGAGGAGGTCCGTAAAATGTGAAGAAGTATCTTTATTATTTTCAGGAATTTTCGAACCGTGGAAAGAATATTCAGAAAATTTGGAAAGTCATTATTGCCCACCCTTTGGGTGACTTTCTGCTTACATAATTATTTTGACTGCAATAAAGGAGTTAAAGGTTCAACGGGGGAGAAGAAAGAAGAGGAAAAAGGGGGAAGGAGGAAGATGAGGTCCGAAAAATGTGAAGAAGTATCTTTATTATTTTCTGGAATTTTCAAACCGTGGAAAGAATATTCAGAAAACTTGGCAAGTGATTATTGCCCACCCTTCGGGTGAATTCCTGCTTACATACTTATTTCGACTGCAATAAATGAGCTAAAGGTTCAACGGGGGAGAAGGAAGTAGAGGAAAGAGGGGGAAGGAGGAAGAGGAGGTCCGCAAAATGTGAAGAAGTATCTTTATTATTTTCAGGAATTTTCGAACCGTGGAAATAATATTCAGAAAACTTGGCAAGTGATTATTACCCACCCTTCGGGTGAATTCCTGTTTACATACTTATTTCGACTGCAATAAATGAGCTAAAGGTTCAACGGGGGATAGGGAAGAAGATGAAAGAGGGGGAAGGAGGAAGAAGAGGTCCGCAAAATGTGAAGAAGTATCTTTATTATTTTCGGGAATTTTCTAACCTTGGAAAGAATATTCAGAAAACTTGGCAAGTGATTATTGCCCACCCTTCGGGTGAATTCCTGCTTACATACTTAGTTCGACTGCAATAAATGAGCTAAAGGTTCCACGGGGGAGAAGGAAGAAGAGGAAAGAGGGGTACGGAGGAAGTGGAGGTCCGCAAAAGATGACGAAGTATCTTTCTTATTTTCTAGAATTTTCGAACCGATGACATAATATTCAGAAAAATTGGCAAGTGATTAGTGCCCATCCTTCGGGTGAATTCCTGTTTACATACTTATTTCGACTGCAATAAATGAGCTAAAGGTTCAACTGGGGAGAAGGAAGAAGAGAAAAGAGGGGGAAGGAGGAAGAGGAGGTCCGCAAAATGTGAAGAAGTATCTTTATTTTTTTCATGAATTTTCGAACCGTGGAAATAATATTCAGAAAACTTGGCAAGTGGTTATTGCCCACCCTTCGGGTGAATTCCTGCTTACATACTTATTTCGCCTGCAATAAATGAGCTAAAGGTTCAAAGGGGAAGAAGGAAGAAGAGGACAGAGGGGGAAGGAGGAAGAGGAGGTCCGCAAAATGTGAAGAAGTATATTTATTATTTTCAAGAATTTTCGAACCGTTGACCTAATAGTCAGAAAACTTGGCAAGAGTGTATTGATCACCCTTCGTGTGACTTCCTGATTACATACTGAATTATACTTCAATAAATTAGCTACATTTTCAACGTGTTAGAAGTAAGAAGAGGAAAGAGGGGGAAGGAGGACGAGGATGTCCGAAACATGTGAGGAAGTATCTTTATTATTTTCAGGAATTTTCGAACCGTGGAAAGAATATTCAGAAAACTTGGAAAGTCATTATTGCCCACCCTTCGGGTGAATTCCTGCTTACATACTTATTGTGACTGCAATAAATGAGCTAAAGGTTCAACGGGGGAGAAGGAAGAAGAGGAAAAAGGGGGAAGGAGGAAGAAGAGGTCCGTAAAATGTGAAGAAGTATCTTTATTATTTTCAGGAATTTTCGAACCGTGAAAAGAATATTCAGAAAACTTGGCAAGTGATTATTGCCCACCCTTCGGGTGAATTCCTGCTTACATACTTATTTCGACTGCAATAAATGAGCTAAAGGTTCAACGAGGGAGAAGGAAGAAGAGGAAAGAGGGGGGAGGAGGACGAGGAGGTCCGTAAAATGTGAAGAAGTATCTCTATTATTTTCAGGAATTTTCGAACCGTGGAAAGAATATTCAGAAAACTTGGAAAGTCATTATTGCCCACCCTTTGGGTGAATTTCTCCTTACATCATTATTTCGACTGCAATAAATGCGCTAAAGGTTCAACGGGGGAGTAGGAAGAAGAGGAAAAAGGGGGACGGAGGAAGAGGAGGTCCGCAAAATGTGAAGAAGTATCTTTATTATTTTCAGGAATTTTCGAACCGTGGAAAGAATATTCAGAAAACTTGGAAAGTCATTATTGCCCACCCTTCGGGTGAATTCCTGCTTACATACTTATTTCG